>NC_092859.1:157305251-157382418 GCF_032062135.1 Pyxicephalus adspersus
ACAATGACATGTGCTGAACCTGGGATCACTGCAGGGCAGCTGCACTCATAAAACTATCATCAGTCACTGGTAATGGTGCTTGTCATGTATTTAATAACCAGTGGGGAGCCTGATTTTCGTGTAAGCAGTGACCAGTGGTCCCATTGGCTGGTGGTTGAAAGGGGAGATATCTTCAATGACAAACACCAATCACAAAGTGTTAAGCAAAGTAACCAGCCTGCTGGGAGTCAGTTTTTTATCATGGCAACCACTTTTACGTTACCGCTTGTAAAGCTTGTAAGCTTGTAACTTATCAGAGCCCATTCCAAAGTTTGCCTGAATGGGTTCATAGTGAAAAGGCTCTGTGAAAGTCAAAAGCAATAATTTCCCCCCCCCCCCTTACACCTGTTACTAAGGATGCCATCATGGTCCTTCTTCACTGGTACTCCTTCGCTACACAAGGGATAGAAGAGTCCTGAAGCCACAAATATGGATTCCTGAGCAGATAAAATGAGAGGACTAACAAAGACTGTATAAAAAGCAACAGCAAGGGCAGCTCCATAGAGGGTGACAATATTACCCCATTGGACAACTGTATCATAACTGCTGAAATAATAATCTTACATTTCCTGCAGAAAAAAAAGATGCAGAGTTTAGCATAGCATTGGGTTTGGTCACATGGCACATGTCAATGGAATTTATGGAACTTTTACAGAGATAGGCAATAAACAGCTCTGTCCAAGCAATGATCAAATAGAATAACAGGTGAGGGCTTTCAACTCAACTAGCCATCCCTAATATTGAAGTACCACCCCTATATTTGAACCAAGCCTATCTGACCCCCATTACCTCTCAATTGTTCCTGTTCCTCTTCTGGAGGTGGAGATTGTTATCACTATCTTAGAAAATTGGGAGGTAAACCTTAATAACCAAAGCACTACCACTATTACAATACAAGATTACTATTGCAAATATTGCAAGTCTGATAGAGTTTGTCTCTTTTAATGACTGAAGGACATGTTTAGCTCTTTTCTCCCCAGCTACATTGTGGACATTCTCATTTGTTTGATTTTAGTTCTTTAATTCTTGAGCATTCACAGTCAAATGGCGGCATTATTCAGGGCGGTCTTCTTGCTTCCTGCCCAGGAATGTCCGCTCCTGCTGGTTGCACTCACATTTGCAGATTATGCAACCCCACATGAAGGCATTTTGATATTTTTATAACTTTTACCATGAAAGCATGTTGACATTTCTTTAGCTTTCCCAAAAGCTAGACTGTTGTTTGTATCGGGGCTGAGGGCTCTTGAGAAGATTCCTGAGATAGGGTGTCTGGGGCACCATCCATGGGTCCTGCATTGGGTAGGAATAAAAAGGCACTCAATGAAGATGTCACTGTGTCTAAAATAAGGTATGTAATTGTATGGTATGTAATATGTAAACAAGGCAAAGGATGTACCTGGAAGTCAAAATATTTGCATAATCTTTAGCATTGTTTCTGCCATGTTAAACCTTTGGTATTAATTCACAGTTTTACCATTTTGTAAATCAAATTACCCCCAAGGTAACAACTCTAGATGGCCAAATATTTTGGCTTAAATAGGAAAAAAAATCCTTGAGTAAACTAAACAAAAGACCGGCGCTCTGTTGCAACGTATTTAGTCTGGCTGCTTTCCAGTCTTTGGGAAATTCATACTTCATTCTCAGCAACAGCCTTGATTTCTAAATGGCTGTTTAAAAAATGAGTACTGCCGTTGGATTATTCCCCTAACTGTACGGGCGCTAATTGGAGAAAAGATATTTTAATTATGAAACCAGAAAAGGGAATTGTGCCTGATTTAATGCCAGAAGTGGAACATCGCTGCTTGTCACATGTATAGCATGGGCTAGCTCTACCTCTGATGTCAGACGCTCAATAGTACGCCACCCTTCCATTTTGGGTGACCTGCCTGGTTCCCAGTGTGACGTACTCATAAGCCTGTCATTCTGATTTGTGACGTGCACAGCTAATGTCTGCATCTTTCGGTGTGTGGATATACCGCCAGCTCTCTATCGCTGTTTTTCATACTGTGCATACGCTGCTATCGACTGACACACAGCTGTAGCTGTCTCATACAATCCTTTCGTCATGTGCGGGCTTCTGACAAGTCACACAGAGGGTGCCATCCCATTGCAGACGATATATTGGATTTTCTGAATGTCAACTGTTATTTCTTCAAATATTGCCAAGTTTTTGAAATTGCTAAAGGCAATAATTGCAGATTGTATTGTCTCGTAAGGAGATCATTTACTTTCTAATGAATTTATTGATGGATATTGTGTGCATGGCCTAATATGTTATCTGGAAGTTGTACTTACTGTGAAAGCATGGAATAAAGAATCTCATTGGAAAAATTTGCCTGTGGCTACATACAGAATTACATACCCCCTGCTGCATATCTACTTCTTCCCAGTCTACCCAGCATTTCACATTACCTTCATCCCCAAAATGTATCTCTCATCCATCCCTTCTTTACATGACACTATGCTAATTCATGTTCTAACCATATCCTGTTTTAATTATTGCCACGTCCTCCTCCATGCTCTACCAACAGACTAGAATCATTTAAATCCATATTGAACTCTGCTGCTCATCTCATTCACCTGTCTTCAAATTCCCCATATGCTGCCTCTCCCTGCCAAGCTCCTCACCTGCTGCCAATTATTTAGAAGATCTGGTTTAAACTCTATTTTACCCTACAAATCTATCCATTAATCCAGAACTATCAAGAAAATAAATACCACTTACCTTTATAGGTGGAAAGCCATCGATCCCATCATGCTCTTAGTGGAGTTGGTCCACCACCGTCCTGTCTCCCTTCTGCATCCTGATGCAGACTGGACACTTGGCATTGCCATCTTCTTCTGTCTTCATCATGGTTATTTTTCCCAGGCTTTCCCACTGCTTAGGCGCAAGATCGGGAGACATGGGAAAAGTGGCAATCCTACTAAGATCAGGCTTGTGCAAATGTAGCAGCCCGCAGCCTCTTGGGATACACAACGTAGGTACTGCCATGGCGGTAAAGACAGAAGGGGAGGTTCCTCCCTCAAATTG
The DNA here is from genome assembly GCF_032062135.1 of Pyxicephalus adspersus. NCBI lineage: Eukaryota > Metazoa > Chordata > Amphibia > Anura > Pyxicephalidae > Pyxicephalus > Pyxicephalus adspersus. Next base: position 157,308,322 of record NC_092859.1, read on the forward strand.
ATAAAAAAAATAAGTAAAAACATTTTTTTCCTTACCAGTTAGCCCCCCCCCCAAAAAAAATGTGATGATAGGTCTGCGTTAACTCCTCCATACACTTACCAATTTTCAGATATCGCCCAACCACATCCTCTGCAAGTAGTAATGCTGTCTGGGCAATTTAGGCTGGTTTGTAGAACCTTCATTCTGATTACTTCTGCCACATCCAAAATTTAGCTAACTTTTGATAGCTCTCAATTCAAAGTATACATTCGCTCACCATTACTATTATTTACTGAAAATGGCTGTAAGCATGCTGTCAATCAATATTGAAAGATAATTTCATTGGCTAGTGGATGTCAGAGGGTGAGACAGCCCCTTCTACCACCAGTCATGGAGAAAGCTCATATGGGTGTTAGGGTTCCCATTGGCACAATCCCACTCCAAAGGAAATGGGTCACGTGACTACCTGCTGCCAATAGAACGCAGTGACTGTAATGGCGGGTGAATAAGGTTCTCAGCACATGAGCTGCAGTAGTATCCAAAAATGGTGCTCACCTTCTTGTTGAAGGCAACAGAGTTTTTACTGCAGAATTGTAGATATATGGACTAAGGGATATAGGAGTCCCAACAATGTGCAATGACACCACAATCTCCCTGTGCATGAACTCTGTTCTCTGTAGTAGGAATATGACAGTAGTTATTTTTTTTGAAGATCATAGCTGTGTTTTACTGCAGGTTGCTAAATACATTCAGTTGACAGTTGATGACCCCACCATTATCCTGGCCTGGAGGCTGCCATTTTGCTGGACACCATTACGAGCATCTGCTACCATTGCTTCCAACACAACACTTTTAAGAACTGACACGTCACTTGCTGCCTTAAATATCCCACCCTTTGACAGGTAAAATGAATAATATTGATATCCTGATTACAATGCCACCATTGGTTGGTCAGTTTATCAAAGCCATAGCAAAACCTGTCCAATTGGAAACTGATGCAAACAGACTTTAATTGCGCAAATAGCTAGAATTCCATAGTCATTACTCTCTCTCTCTCTCTCTCTCTATATATATATATATATATATATATATATAAATAAATATACACAGTATAACAAGGGAAAAAATGAAATGAAAATGAGATAAAACAAGGTAGAAAATATGTAACCTGACCTATAATAATTATATGTTTCCTCAAACAGAATCACTGAATTGTTAACCATTTAGTGATGAGACCCTACGTTGTCATATTATATTTGCACAGATATGTTGGTTGAAAGATTTGGCTCTATCAGAGTTAAATAATTTCTTCTCCTAAAATGAATATTTTGTTGGCTCTCTATAGATTAAGAATCACAATATGAGGAGGAAAATTAACACTGTCAGCTAGGCTTGGAAAGGCTTATCGCCTTATCGTCTTATAGATAACGTTCCCCAACTGTTTGTAAAAACAGCAGACTTTGCAAGGCGTTTCTATAGATCGGAGAATGAAAAAAAAAATATTCTTCAAAACAGCAGCTTACATGGCAGGAAAAGCATGGAGAGTACATTAAATATATATCTTCACCCACGCACACAGCATCCAGGGACTGTTCCACTAAGCTCAACAAGGAAACTGTAATGAATCTTCGAGCCAGAGAAATGCTGGAACATGAGGTCATGCTGGAACATTTGTGAGAAGCACATATAGGGCATCGATGGGTCAGCTTAGCAGGAAGGGAGGCGCAATCTCAGAAAAAGATATCGGCATTGGTGGTAAAGGCTTCCATAGGAAAAAAATGATTATTCTTAAGTTGCAGAATGTTTGATTGCCTTAGGCTTTGCTTTAAATATTATTGGCACTGTGGTAGCAGGTGAAAGGTCATGAAGAACCACCGACACGAAAATCCCCATACTAAGATAAAATGCTTGGTATTTGTTCATCAAATGCAAAGCACAGTAAAGGCTTCTCAAATAGAAGAATCTCAATCAATCAATCACGACCCAAAAGAATTAAAGGACTTATTCCATACTTTACAAGCGTGGATATAGCAAGGTAAATCATTCCATTTTGCCCAAATTGAGCATCCCGAACTTCTCCTCCTCCAGTATTTATATAGCGTCGACATTATGCATCGCTTTACAAAGACCACAGTCATATGTCATTAATACAGTTTAAGGTCACTTAGATGGAAGCCATTTAGCCTAACTTCATGTTATTGGAACGTGGGAGGAAACTGGAGTACCCAGAGAAAACCCATGCAAACACGGGGAGAACCCCGTGGTCCTGGCACAACCTGGGACTGCCAAGGCCACAATGCATTGGCATCTGAGCCAACATGAATTGCCACTGAACTGGTCTATTGTACAAACAGAATTATAATGGAGTTATTTATTCTAAACTACACAGTTACACAGGAGCCACAGCCTAGATCCCTGCCCCCTGCTACAGCATGGTCTTCCCACCTGGGACTCGTTACCTGCATTCCCTGTGCCAGTCTTTGCACAATTGTCCTGTGCAACACAGTTGTATCTATAGAACACCATTTTTCTGGATGGCCCTTTCAATGTTAGAACTTGTCAAGGATTGACAGACATTTCATATTACATGTCTACCTCCAATGAAAAAGCCTTATAACGGTGAAACGTGTTGGAAAAAGAGATCACTGCAATCTTTTTGGATTTTAACACAAAATTTCCATACTGGTACAATAACAATATTATGTCTAACGCCATCTTGGCCCAATGTATAATTATTTGTACCTTCACCTTAATATGTCTTAAAGTGCTTTTCTTGCTATTTTTTTTTTATACTACTTTAGCTGATTTGGGGCTGGAATAAATTCCTGTATATGCAAGAGAGAGAAATCTTGAACAAATTGACCCATTCCAGATTACATACAACTGTTTCTGGTTTGTTGGCCACCTCTGGGGTCAGTGTGGTTTGAAATTTGACTCATTAGCTTCCCATTACTTTAACCGCAATAGGTTTTTCAATCAGCACAGTGGCTTTAAATCTTTAGACATTCTTACATTAACAAATTGATTACTTCTTGGACAAATTGATTACTTCTTGGGCATTTACAAAAAGAGAAATGGGTCATGTGACTCTCGGATGTCATTTTTCGAATGGCATGCTTGAGGATATATTAAAGATAAAAAAGATTATACCGGGGTCCGCATAATTTTCAAAACAGTCCCTTTTCCAGGCATGGATATTGAATGGCCAGGAGACTTAAGAGGCAGCAAAGTGCAGCCCTACTCTTTCTTTCCATACTAGACCCCAATTTTTCATCCAACATTAAGGGCCCAATATTTAAGTAACATGGCATCTGCCCCCCAACCTTTACTCCAAAGTGTCAAGGATTTTTTGTGGGGCTTATCTTGGAACTGAATATCCCCCTAATAAGGGGGCCTCCAAGTATCCTTGCCCTTTCCTAGGAAAAGGAATACAGTAGTTGAATAAAACCATTTACCCACATCTAGGGTTAACTGAAAAATAATGACACAACATTTTGAAAGAAGTATTTTTTATTGAACAATTATCACAACACATACTTGCCAAATAAAATAATAAATAAAAGGGAAAAATCAGAAACATAAAATCAAGCCATGAAATACACAGGTAGTAGGGCTAAACTCTAGTCAAAACCTTGCAGGACCCTTAGACCTTTCTTTCCTTTGTTTAAATTGAACTCAATGGAAAACTGAGAAAACCTAAAACTTGCTCCATACCGGCTTCCCCCTATGCTGATTTTGTCTTTGAAGCAGTTTTTCATTAGAATTTGTTATCAGCTCTCCTCTGACATTGTTGACAGCACAACAAATCCCAACCCTCCCCTTGTATTATGTCTGTGCTTCTGCAGGCACATGGATACCACTGGAGGTACAACCTTGTTGTAGCATGATTCACTGAACTATGTGATGCAAAGTGTAAGTTTAGCAAAAGTCTGTGTGCAATAAACCCCATTACAACCCCAGAGCAAGGAAAAGCATTGCTTAGCTTATAGCATTGCCTCTCGCACACTGGGCCTGATTTATAAAAGCTCTCTAAGACTGGAGAGGATACACTTTCCACAGTGAAACTGGGTGATCCAGGGAAATGTGCAGGGAAATGGGACTAATCATTTTCCAGGAGATGACAATCTGCAAGTGTGCAAAAAAAAAAATAAGACTGGGGTTTATCTTTGAATACATTTCACTACACACTTGGGCAATGCATATATAAAAATTACCTTTTTTAGAGTGGCTATAGGCCGACTTTACGGCATTGGTGTCTGACATAGACTGAGCAAGCTAAGTTTTTTTACAAATGACAATATGTACAGTAAATACCTTTTCATTTAGGGACACAATGTTCTTATTCACGGTATTATAGCAGACGGCACTTTGGTTCTTTTGGCCAGCTTACCTGCCTGGCGTTGGACTGTCTGAGATTCTTATTATGATATATGATATTGCTTCCTAACTTCTACTTACTTTCTCGTAGTTCTACTGATAACTGCTAAGTGCCACCTTGTCTTCATTTCCTTGCCTTCCATTCAAACAGATGCTTTGGGGAACAACTCACATAGACAAACAGACTTGTTTTCATTTAGATAACCACCCAGAGACTGAAAATAATCTTCTTTCTAGAAACTTGTATAAATAGATATAAATCCTAGCGAGACACTGTTGCAGTTGTGTGCAGTGGGATTCCTCCTTTCTCCCCAGCATGAGCTAATACAGATACACACTCTGTTTCAGGCTCCGTATGTTCACAGTTTGTACACTCTTGCATACTGGTAACATATTAAACCCCAGTAGAGAATCATTTCCAGTTTTCTTTCCAATGCTGCCTTGGCAGGGCGGCAGCTGTTAAGGGAAGAGAGATAATCTAGATGGAGCTGCTTTCCATGCCCCGGCCTGGATCTCCTGCTCTTACAATGGTTATTATTCTGGTGGAGACTTGCTTGACTTTTAAAGAGAAGCTCTAGGCAAACAGAAAGTCTTTTACCAAAAATGTGGCCTGTGATAGGCTGGTAATAAAATATGGGGCCACTGAAGTACCAAAGACTTTCTGAAATTGGATGGTTCCATTTACTACAAAAGTAATAGCCAAAATCCCAATCCCCACCAGTATGAATAGTTTTTGGAACCAACATTCAAAACATCCTTTCATAAAAAAACATGTTTATTAACCCAAAAAATATACCATTAAAATTGTTGATACATTAAATTGAAAGGATATATATCCAACATATCAGCACCCAATATTAAGGTTTGTAAGTACAAAAGCTGGTAACCATACATCAATACCAGGATAGTATGAACTTTTAAATATAGTGAAAGGCTTTCTGATACGATGACGCGTTTCACGGAACCCAGCAGCTTCATCCAACCAGATATTCAGGCTCAAAAAGTGTGTCAGAACAAACTATGTGTAAAAAACAATAAATCACAATATTAAATACGGCATAAATTATTTAACTAAAATAAAAGGATTATAATATATATATATTATATATATATATATATATATAATAGTGGTTTGTGAAACAAATTTATGAATATATATACTATAGTCCATTTTCTTCACAAAATAATAATACATAAATCAATTATGTCATCTACCATCAAAAACTTTTCCCAACCATTCCAATATATATTCCTGAAAGTTATTGATGACCACCTTGATTCAAGGAGAAACCTTGATATTAATAAATACAGCTGATATGGTCTCCATCTCCGTATAAAAACGCTAACTCACCCAACCCCTGAAATCTTTTCAAATGAATGTAATGATTATTTCTATATTTTTTGGGTAAATAAAAATGTTTTTTTTATTAAAGGATGTTCTGAATGTTGGTTCCAAAAACTACTCAAACGTTATTATTATTATTATTATTATTATTATTATTAATAATAATAATAACTGCCCCGAAGAGCTTACAATCTAGTAGGTGGGGGAATTTCACACACAATAGGATGGGGGATATGTAGTGGTGGGAAGTAGTGATGGTTTTAATTGACAGAAGAAGACGGGTAGGCAAGTTTGAAAAAAAGGGTTTTGAGCGGGTTTTGAGGAGCGGAGAGAGCGGCAGAGGGAGTATTTTTTAACCATGTCAGAAATGTAAGTGGGACAATAACTGTGGAAGGATTTGAAGGCAAAGCACAGGAGCTTAAATTTGATTCTAAGGTGAAATGGAAGCCAATGGAGAGAACTACAAAGAGATGCAGCGGAAGAGGAGCGGAGGGAAGGATGGATGAGTCTGGCTGCATGATAGATTCATGATAGATTCATTCATGATAGATTGTAGAGGAGAGAGTCGGGTTAGTGGAATACCAGAGAGGAGGAGGTTACAGTAGTCCAGACGGGAGATAATGAGAGCATGTACAAGGAGTTTGGTGGTGTCTGGGGACAGGTAGGGGCGGATTTTGGTGATGTTCCGTAGGTGAAAGTGACCGGACCTGGAAATGTTCTGAATATTGGGGGTAAATGAGAGAGCCGAGTCAAAGGTGACACCAAGACAACGTGCCTGAGTGGAGGGCCGAATAACAGTGTTATAACAGTTAGATATATGTCAGGGGGTGATTTGGAATTTGAGGGGGGGTGATGATGAGTTCTGTTTTATCCAGGTTGAGTTTCAGGAATGGGTCAGACATCCATGATGAGATGGCTGACAGGCAGCATGAGACCTTATCCAGGACTGAGGGAGACAGGTCAGGGGTGGACAGATAAATTTGAGTGTCATCAGCATACAGATGGTACTGTAAGCCAAAGGAGGATATGAGACTACCGAGAGAGGAGGTGTACAGAGAAAAGAGAACCAGTCCAAGAACTGACCCTTGGGGAACACCAACAGGGAGGAGAGTGGGTGAGGAGGAATTACCATTAAAAGAAACTTGAAGGGAGCGGTCAGACAGATAGGAAGCAAACCAAGAGAGAGCAGTGTCACAGATACCAATGGAGCGCATGATTTGACTGGTGGCGATTATGATTTTGGCAAAGAGAAAAGTCAGCGAACTAAAATGTTCTCCGGAAAAAACCAAAGCCATGTTCTTGTCTAAATGTGAACTTGAGTTACCTCTAAATTCTAAAGACTTCCACGACTTGTAGGGTCCAAGGCTTGTTTAGGTCAGACTCAACTGGGGCAGCTCAAGGAACCCATCCAGAAGCAACTTGATGCAACTCATTCTCCTGAAAACTGAAAGACAAACCAAAGTAAATGGATCGAAGCAACATGGAAGCTGGAAGAATACTTTATTTGTCTGGCCAGATCTGTTCATCTACATGAGGCATTGGGCTTTTTCACTCCTTCTTAGTATGATTTACCCATAACATAGCACAATGAGTTTTAAAATTTAATAGACACTTCCAGTATCAGATGGATGGAGAGTGTTTGTATGAAGCGATATAAATTATGTGTAAAAGCCATTACCTAAAAGTAAAAAATAAAGATATTTAAATTACATTCAATTTCAGTGGTAACAGTATTGTTAGTCACCTTTTTTTGCCAGTGGGCATTTTTGTATGAATATTTGATGAGCTGAAATAAAAAGCTCAAAGAGCTGTATAAGGCCAGTGGGTCATTGTTTGGCCATAGCTGACATAGCACCATCATCTTTACATGCCCTGTTTTATTGATGATCAATGTCATTCCTCAAGGGCTGGGATCTGCTTATAATGTTTTAATTTCTCTTTACAGCAGTAAATTTAGTAAGGTGCAGTTTACAAAGAGTTAGAAAATTATTGTATATATGAAAATCTTGGTCTGTATGTGGCCCTTGAGGACTGAGAGTGCTATAGTTGTTGTATGGGCGAGGCTGCAGTACGCTCAGAGGGGAATTTTTGAACAAAGGAACTCACCGCCCTGCACTTACATATGTTGAGCTATAAAGCTACATTAGGGTTAGTGTCAGGGTTAGGAGGTAGGATTAGGGGTTAGTGTCAGGGTTGGGGGTTAAGGGGTTATGGTTAGGGTCAGTGTCAGGGGTTTGGGTTAAGGGTTAGTGTCAGGGTTAGGAGGTAGGGTTAGGGGTTAGTGTCAGGGTTAGGGGTTAGGGGTTATGGGGTTATGGTTAAGGTTAGTGTCAGGGGTTAGGAGGTAGGGTTAGGGGTTAGTGTCAGGGTTAGGGGTTATGGGGTTATGGGTTAGGAGGTAGGGTTAGGGGTTAGTGTCAGGGTTAGGGGTTATGGGGTTATGGTTAAGGTTAGTGTCAGAGGTTAGGAGGTAGGGTTAAAGGTTACTGTCAGGGTTAGGGGTAAGGGGTTACGGTTAAGGTTAGTGTCAGGGTTAGGGGTTAGAGTCTTGTATTGCAGGACACACAACTACATTACAAGTAAGTAAGCACTTAACCAAACTGGTATTTATAGAAGAAAAAAATTAAGAGGATTTTTTGGACACCACTTACTCTTGTGCGGCGCTGTTTTTTATTGGTAAATTATAATTATACCTTTAAGGGCCACCAACCCTCTTGTCCTTCCCCCTCCCATCCCACCAGCACCATACCAAAACACCCACCACCCCTGGGACTTTCAGTGTGGTGCTGGATTTTGGGCAAATGTGAATTTGGACCCCAAATTCACAGCATTCCAGATTTCTGAACTCTCTGCCCTTCTGTCAATTTGTGCCATGGAGAAGGTAATTCCCGGCTTTGTCCTATTCTTTAAACAAGCCATGCAATGGTGTAATTGTTCCTGTTCTATTAGATCCATACTTTGATTTGATTCTGCAAACCTAGTGACTGGCAGGAGGGGTTTGCAATGGCTCTCTGTGGGATGAGATCGGTGTACAAAAGCACAAGTAGAGAATAACTGCCATACTGACACACACTGCACAATCTTCTGTTACCAATATCATGTAACAATATGGAGATGTCGTGGAACAGGTACTTGCAAACATTAGGTGATTGAAGGAGGCCAGGAGAGGATTAGCAGCACTGAGATACAAACACAAAATGGAAAAAATGGAAAAGTAGCAATTGTTAATTACACAAATCTTTAGCTAAACGAGTGTTGCCATGTAGATTGTTAGCTCTTCAGGGCAGGGTCCTCTCCTCCTCCTGTGTCACTGTCTGTATCTGTCTGTTATTTTCAACCCCTATTTAATGTACAGTGCTGTGTAATATGTTGGTGCTATATAAATCCTGTTATTTAATATTAATAATAATAAGGGGACAGACATGGGACTGGAGCTTACGGCTGAGGTCAAGTGCTATGGTTTGATATGGCATAGCATGATAAAATATGATGAGGTTTTGGATCAGGTTAGCGATTATTTAATCTGCCCTCCAGCCTTCCTTCTGTCCTGCTGTACCGGCTCCTCTGCTGGACTAAAACTGCTTCTTCTGATTGCACTGCACACTGTGAGCTGACCAAAATGGGTATTAGAAACTGCAGCAATTCAAATAGAGCCCACCGCATTTACTAAGTGGAGGACGTCCAGCATCTGCCTGTACTGCAGAGAAAAGAGAAAAGATTACTAAAATAAGGTTATATAATGAAAACAAAGGTTTCATTTAAAAAATGTAAAGAGCAAGTTAGTGAGCGGGGAAGAACCAGCAAATTATTGGCAGATTAAAGTTCATTTAAAGATTCACACAGAGGAAAAGAGCTCTTTGCTGAAAGATACAAATGCTGAGCTGTGCCAAAATAGCCAAATTCTTGAAATGTAAGCCTGCTTAGTCTGATGAGTTGCTATAGGTTATTGCATTCCACACATCATCATCACCGATTATTATTGAATATCTCCGCCAGGCCGTGGCTGCAAAATACAGAATATCAGCTAATCACTGAGCCGCTCTGAATACTGAAGTAGTTATAAACTTTGTACGCATGAAAGGCTTTCACTCTGGGAAGAGCTCAGCAGGAGATGTCAGTGACACAGACAGTAAGGGAAAGCTCACTCATTCTGCAGTCTGTTAAATTTTATTTAAATAAAACCGCAATGTAACCCAAAGCAACCAAATCCTGTGTTCCTTCCAAAGACTGCAGTGGCAGGAGATGTGCAGTCTCAAGATAAATGTTGTTTTATGTAAGAAAGATCATGGAGAGATCACACTTATAGAAGACACTTTGTGACCATGTAGACTCTGAAACTGCTGGACAACAAATGACCAATGTTTCCGGACTTCTCCTTAATGTGTACCTGAACTCAGGAAATATTTGTCAAACAAAACCAACAACTGAGCTCCCCCACAAAGACATGGGCTTAGACTAAAGTGCTGCTGGCACATTACATGAGCAGATCACAGTGAGATAAGGAATACATTTATACATTTTATTGTCATTTTTAGAATTTGCAGAAAGCAAAAATTGCAGCCCCCCCCCCCCCCCAAACTGAGAAACACATTCTGCATCTCTGTCCAGCAAAGTGTCAACTGTCCCTGAATAAGAGGGTCTGTTTCTATTTCATACCTTCAAACTGTACCTTATATGAAGGGACTGTGCCTCATAATGCCTCCCAACTGTCCCTGATTTGGAAGGAATGTTCTTCTCCATACCTCCCAGCTTCCATTGATTGGAGGGATTGCCCTTTTTCATTCCTCTGAACTGTCCCTGATTTGGAAGGACTCTGATCCTATTCCCTATGTCCCACTTTCCTCTTCAAACATCCTTCTTTTTGTGTAAATATATACCCCAACTGCCCCTAAGTTTAAGGCACTGTTCCTATTTCATACATTTCATACATTTGGGGATATATGCCCCAACTGTCCTTAAATTAGTGGGACTGTCCCTATTCCATCCATTTTTACTGTTCCTGATTTGGAGGGGCTGTCCCTCTTTCAGATCCCAGTGTCAATGCCCCACTTTCCTCTTCAGTTGTCCCTTTTTTGGGTGGATATATGCCCCAACTGTCCCTAAATTAGAAGGCCTGCCCTTATTTGATTTCTCCCCACTGTCACTTATTTGGAAGGACTGTTGCTCTCTGTACCCCCCAGCTGCCCCTGATTGGAGTAACTGTCCCTTTTCATACTTCCCAACTATACCTGATCTAGAGTCTAGAGAGATCTGACTGTCCTTCTTTCATATCCCGTTCTAAGCATGGCTACGTGCAGAAAATGTATATTTTAACCTTTCATATTTAATTATATCAATAATTTTTCATTCCCTGTTGTTTTCAGGAAATATCCCTGTTTCATATAATAATAAAGCTAATTTAACAAAAGACCCGTATCCCTCTACAAACCAAAAAGAAAGCAATCCTTCCCAAAAACCTGAAACCCACCCGGACTCCAGAGGAAGGCGAAACAAAAAAACATTTTTGTGGTCTGATGAGCTATAACAAAGAAACAAATCTGAGTAAATGACTTAACAATTAATTTTTCAATGCATCCAACCTATTTGATCAAAAATCTAGTGTGCCTACACCAGTTCCTGTGAGAGAATATTCCATGTTTCTATAGATCGTACAGTAAATGTGCAAGGTTCCTATTCTCCACTCACAAACAGTTCCCTCGTGTCCTTCATAATGTTCCTAATGTAAACATCTTTTCATTGAATTCCATTTATTGTCCATTTATATAAAGTATTCAATCATGCAAAGTGATCTTCTCCTCCTTTAGGGTGAATCTATTTTAGTTATTTTTTTAACATGGTTAAGGTTTTCCAAAGCCCCCTATTCATTTTATTGCCCTTCTCTGCAAGCCTTTTAGTTCCACAACTAGAGAAACTCTATCCAAGTACACATGTTTGGCAGACTGAACACCTGTGTATGACCTTTGGCTCTGTTTCCTGGACTTGCCTCTGCTGGGCTCATTATGTGTGGGCTCCTGGTCCTGTCAGTTTCTCTATCCAAGATCTATAGGTGATAAATGGGGACTTGTACAGGTGACAAGTCCCCATTCATCACCTATAGTGCCCAGTGATCGTATTGGATCTGCAGAGGTAATCTGCAGTCCAGTTTCCCACGTGACGTCACGTTGGAACTGAACTGCTGATTACCTCTGCAGTCCCACTTCGATCTCTGGGCACTATAGGTGATGAATGGGGACTTGTCACCTGTAGTCACCTGTGTCACCTCGTCACCTGTAGTGCCCTGTGTTTTTGCATAGAGTTCCTCTATCAAAGCCGATCGCTGTTGCAGCGCTGTACTATGTGTTCTTGGATAGAGTTTCTCTATCCAAGAACACAGGGCACTACAGGTGGTCCCCATTCATCACTTATAGTGCCCGGAGATCTCGCAATGACAGGAGGATTCCCGCGGCTGCTTAGCTGAGGGAATCATAATGTCATTGTGGGAAAACCTGTAAAAAAAAGTTAGTTAAAAAAACACAAACATTCAATAAATTTAACTAAATAAAATCAAAACTAAATAAAATTAGTTTTTATTTTTTTTTTAAACACATTTTTTACATTTTTTTCCCCTGAATTTTTATCGTTGAATACCGCGTTTTTCGGGTCAGTTCTATCTGAATTCAAACGGCCATATTCGGGTCGAATATAAGAACAACCTGAATTCAAACACCAACACTACTGGTGACAACTGAAAATTTTTAGATTTCTCATAGTTTTCTGTCTCAGTGACACTACTCACCACGACCAACTGGGAGTTGAGATTCTAGAGGTGATAAAAGTGTCAGGCATAAACCTTTAGAGCTTATTTCTGGGTTCCTCTTATTTAAAAGCCCTTTATTCTCACCCTAAACTATGGTCAAGGCACTTTTCAGTCTGAAGACTGTTCAAGAGATGGGAGCCTTCTTCTGGTGTCCATGTCACTGCTTTCAGTGATTGGGTCATCTGTTGGCTGTCCAGTGGTTGACCCAGAAGAGGAGTCTCCACCAGTGACAAGATGACCCCTATAGACTAGGCGGTGCAGGCCAATCCCCTATGAAGGTAAGTGCTTCCCAAAAACTGGAAACAACATCAGCAAAGAACTTGAACAGTAGACCTGGGTAAAAACAAATCTTCACAAGGCAAGAAAAAAAAAATGAATGGATTTAGTGTGGTTGGAAGGAAGGGGAAGAAATATGTTCCTAAAAATGGGCTTTAAGGTGTTTTTAGTCTTGAAGCCCTGAATCAATGCTAAATACTGTTTGGCTGAGATTCAGACAGTTTCCTAAAGACATTTAATTAAACAAGTGATGAATCAGCATCATCCTAAACTGGATTCCTCATTTCCTCATCATATTCTCACTCCCGTCTAACGTAAAAAGAAATTCTTTTGTTGAGCCCTTTACCTGTCTCTTTCCTCTCTGTACTTTATGAACAGATATGAGGACAAATCTTTCATTGGTCATATTGTAGCTATTTCCTTCAGATAAATATTAGGCACAAATTTAGAAGCACATTAACAGTCCAGCTCTTGCCAAAGAAGCTAAAAGGCCGGCAGATTGTAAAATGTGCTGAGAGAGCAGACAGGTAAGTAAGTGGGGTCACATAAAGGGGAGACAAAAGTGGTGCTTAAGCGAATGCTGTTTGGGACAAATCACCAACCTCCTGCTGCATCCCAATCTGTGTGATTTAGACTTCATCACTCAAATTCATCCACCTGGGGAGAAAGAAATGAAGACTTTTCTACAGCTTTCGCTACGGTACATCTGGGCTGTCCAAGTGGAGGGCCAAGGGCCAGATTTAGCACATTAGGTTCAATTCACAAAGCTAAAGCACCGGGATGGGGATTTTTTCATTTTTTCAAAATGACAGGTATTTTCAGTCAAGGAACTCTGAGATATAAAAATTACAGTCACATGGTGGAAAGTAAAGGTGCCTATTTTCATGTTGATTTGTAAAATAAGACTTTTCTGGGCTGGCAGCCCAACTCTGTACATGAGAAAGAAACATGTAAAGGAATAATACACAGTGTGATATGTTGCAAAAAAAAAGCTAAATTCAGTGAAAAAATTAAAACAATTCCACGCAGTGGGGCTACCCCTAAACTTTTTCTCCTTCCTACTTTCTTTCCTACTGGCTGTCCAGAGGGACCATAAGAAGTAGTTGTACCTACCTCATTCTTGGCTGCTCAGTCAAGTGGGTCCAGCAAATGGCTGATCAATTTGCAGTGTAGGGGTGGCTTTACAGTAGGGGTAGTCTGACTCTCCTGTGGTAGAGGTAGTTTGACACTCCTATGGTAGGGGTAGTTTGACACTCCTGGGTTGGGGTAGTTTGACACTCCTGTGGTAGGGGTAGTTTGACACTCCTGGGGTAGGGGTAGTCTGACACTCCTGTGGTACGAGTAGTTTGACATTCCTGTGGTAGGGGTAGTTTGACATTTCTGTGGTGGGGTACTTTGACACTCCTATGGTAGGGGTAGTTTGACACTCCTGGGTTGGGGTAGTTTGACATTCCTGTGGAAGGGGTAGTTTGACACTCCTGTGAGGATTCTGGATGGTACTGGCTGAACAAAGGCGAAGCCTGCAGGGTCAAGGAAACAAGGTAGGGTAAATTTCCTTGTCCTGGTTTTCTAGCCATAAATGGGCATTTACCCCTTGCAGTCTGGAGGTTGCCCCACTTCAAGGAAAGATTTTTGTTTTTTCTGGAATTTAGCTTTATTTCTCAATTGAAACCCAACACAGCACTGTAGTTTAGTATTTCTCATACTTTTAACATAGGGGAACCCTTGAAATAATGTTTAGAGTTCTCTGGAAACCTCTGATATAATGGGCCTGATTTACCAAAGCTCTCCAAGGCTGGAGAGGATACACTTTCATCAGTGAACCTGGGTGACCCATCAAACCTGGAATGGATCTGGTCCAGGATTGAAAACATTTGCTAAATAGCAAAAGACTTTTAGGAAATCCATTCCAGATTTGCTGGATCATCCAGATTCACTAATGAAAGTGTATCCTCTCCAGCCTTGGAGAGCTTTAATAAATCAGCCCTAATGGCTCTATCCAAAGCTCACAGTACATTAGTGGGGTGGGCAGTAGAAAGAATGCCATTATTACAGCCAAAAAGATAATTGGTGTCAGTGGTAAGTCACAAATTGCTCCTCAAGGAACCCCTCTCTGGAGGAACCTTGGTTGGGAAACACTGCTGTAGTCTGTTGAATCACAATGAATGCAACCCCAGAACACTACCTCCTGGATAATTTCCATGAATCCTTGTGGCTTACTCCAAAATGCACCTTTTTCTGAACATTACCTCAACACAACGGTGCCACAAAACCTAATAAAAATTTATTTTCAATTAAAATGAATATGGAAAAAAAAGATTCCCAGAGTACTATGAGCAAGCTAAAAAAAAGCACTTAAGAAGTGCTCTGCTGTCTACCTCCTTTTGATGAAAACCTCAGGTTAGGGCTTTTTAGAGATAAAAAGCCACTCTGACTTGTTCATTGTCTATGTAAACTGTGGTTTGATCTGCTGTGCTCTGTAAATAAAAGACTTTTTTTTATAACAAGGGAAATAGAGAGTTATGCTCTATCTAATAAATGGAATGGTATATTAGGGAAAAATATGTATTAGAAAAAAAACAAAAAAAAAAAATATATATATAATCATTTCCTCTTTCCTTTAAATGTAGCATTGTATTGTTGGGTTTAAGTGCACCTTTGTAGCTGATGGATAATAGAGAATACAACAATAGCCATATAACCACAATGAGCTCTGCATTCTTATTGAATTCTCCATATATTATGTATACCATAGTGCAAACAACATACCTAAAATTATTATAGCGTTTCCTAAAGTTTTCTCCTAAAAATTAACCCCACTTAATCTTATAATTAATATCTTCCTAATGCATCTGATGTGTCAACGAAATGATAATTAAAGTAAATCTATTTCTCCATATGGGGCTATTAGTGTCTATATTTACAAGCTGTTGGAGGCTCTGATGATGAGGTGTCCCCATTGTTCAGTTATATAGTGACTTTAATATTGTTACAGTAATGATCGCGTTTCCAAATATAGTGAATGATGGAAATAACGTGAATATTTCAAAGATTTGTAAACGTCTGGATGTATAATGTATGCTGTCCCAACATATGGTTGTGTAAAAATGTACGATGATGTGTAGTAAACATAAAGAATAAATGGAACAATTATGGGAATTTATGATGCTTACAAAAAAAACACCAAAGCAAACTTCTAAAAATAGTGATTATATCTTTACTTCTCTGTACTAGTCAATTTATTTATTTATTTTTATATTTATTGGGGTTAGAGGAGTTTTTCTTTAAAAGACTTCTGACATGAAGTGTAATTATGGACTAGGTGGGGGCATTCACTTACTGAAAAAAAAGTGCAAAAAATAATGACCTTTTACCTTTACTTTCTGCAGAGCTTCTTATCACTCCATACTTAACCTCAATTAGGTCTGGCGCCATGCTGGAATCCTCCCTTGTCCCGGTGCAGAGGAAGTGATGGATGTTCCACCTTCTTTTTTCTTTTGACTATGTAACCCAATTTCACACTGCACAGCCGTGAGATTGGGTGACATAGCCTGCTGTAAATAAATAAAAAAAAAACCTATTACTGAGTTTGTTAGCCCCCCAGTGCCTTGAAAGCCCCTTCAGTGCATGCACAGAAGGAGAAGCCCGAAGCCTCCTGGGATACTTGACATAGGTATCCCAGGAGCCTCTGTGCTCCCATTCAGTCTTAACTTCTGCGGCAGTAAAAACAGAAGGGGAGGGGCTTCCTCTTTTTTTTAAAATAAAAGCTTCGCGGGGAAGGTAGAAAAACCAAGCAAATGTTTACTTTATGTAAAAGGATTATCTTCCCTTCTATATAAAGTAAACAGTTTAGTGATAGGTCTGCTTTAAGAAGGTTCCACATCCCAAATTGTATAGAGCAGAATACACAAAACAGCGGAGAATGGGTATACTAAAGGCATGCAATTGTAGCCCAAGAATGCAAATACATTTTAAAATGGCAACAAACTTGATTAAATATTTAAAAAAAAAAATAGGAATAATAAAATCAAGAGTAGAAGAGAAGGAGGTTCTAAGGCAAGGTCTCAGCTATTTCCCACATGACACGTTTCACAGACATCATTTGTCCACTTCCTCATGAGTTAGGTTATTAATATTATTATTATTATTATTATTAATAATAATAAACAGGATTTATTTAGCGCCAACATATTACGCAGTGCAGTACATTAAATAGGTTGGGACCTAAAGGTAATATGGCAACAAAGTCATAACACATAATAATGATATAAAAATACATATTAAATTCATCAAAAAATTATTCCCATCAAAATTTAAATTAAAAAAATTCACTTTACCATCAAAGAGATACATATCCATTCCACATAATTCCTTCACTTTTTGGTGTCAGTATGTGCAGAGCAGCTGACCATTTGAGACTGAGACCACATAGGGCATCCCATGGACAAGGGTCAACGTGGGCATTTGATCAATATGCAGAAAGTTGCACTTTTCTGTCATAACCAACATTAAGTTTGCAAACAACTGATGCTGTAGTAGCTCTTGTGGGATCAGGCCATGCGGGCTAGCTTTTCCCAACCATCAATAAGCCTCACATACCTTGACAATTTAGCCAGTTTACCACTTGTCCTTCCTTATACTAGTTAAGTTGGACACTAACCCCTGTATACCAGAATCACCCCCACAAAACCTTCCATTATGAAGAAGCTCTGACGCTTAAAGTCATGAAGAATTTGAACCTGTCTAAGCCCCTCATTGCTTTTGTTAAAGTCTTCCAACACATAATCAAGAATGGACTACCCCCAATGGCCAACATTCATTTTGTTCACAATTGATGCTATAGTAGCTCTTTTGTGGGATCGGGCCATCCAGGAAAAAATTTCCAACCCATCAATGAGCCTCTGATACCTTCACCATTTTGCCAGTTTACCGGTTGTGCTTCATAGACCAGTTATGTTGGACAATGACCTCTACATACTGGAAGCACAGCACAAAACCTGCCATTGTGGAAATGTTCTAACTCATTTAGTAATCAAGAATTTGAACCCATCTAGCCCATCTTGCTCCTTGATAAATGTATTCATATGTTTTTGGCCATTCCTGCTTCCAACACATTACCCTGATCATATTGGCAATTCACCAAGTGTCCTTCCTTATACAAGTTAGGTCAATAAATTCTGCAATTGTGGAGATGCTTTGACCCATCTAGCCATCACACATTTCAACTTGTCTAGTTAACACTATTTGGCCAATATCAAACTAATTCATATCCTTTGCTCATAATTCCTTCCAACACATCACCTTCAAGGACAGACTGCTCACGGGGTGTCTAATATATCCCACACCTTGGCAGGTGCCATTTTAACCAGATATTAAATGCTATTGACTTCACTATTCTCTGGTTTTATTGTTTTAGTAGATGCAGTGTACGTTGTAGGCAATGTGAACCATGCTATGAATACCTGAAAACTATAAGTGACCTACCAAGGGCGTAGCACCTTTCATTCACCGGCCCTTTACTGACCTGATTTGGTCTTCCTAAAGAAAGGATTGGAAGATACAGTAATAAGTTATGTGCAACCTTTTTTCTGCTGATTCTTCGTTTCTTTAGAAAATCTGATTTTCAGTTTCTGATCGCGTACTCTAAAAGCTGAACTCTAGCCAGATATAAAAGCATAAAAGAATACAACCATGTTGATGATAATACATCAATAAATGTATCTTTATATGCAAGTCAGCACCTGAATTTGAGACTGGTATCAGCCTTTTGCATTATGTGTCCATCAGGGCTACTGAGATTATAGAAGGAGACAAAAACAAAGACAAAGGTCCTGACTTGTTGGGGGTAATTCCAGGACAGCCTGGGCTTGGTTCAGATGAGTTGCATCCGACTGGTCATTAGACATCTAGTGGCAAAACTGCAGTGAAAGTCTGTGGATTAATGGTGAATATTACAACAAAAATTTACTTTTGATATTATATCTTTTTATTAGCTACTAATTTTGTATTTTTTTTATTTTTGGCTGGCATTGAGCTTATAGAGATATAACTCATTTTATTTTCAATAATAAAAGTCTCTGGGTGGCATGAGACAATGCAGACAAGGGCTATCTTTTAGCTGTGAATTAGCTCCATCCAGGTCATAACCTGAACCTGGGAGATGACTTTGCCTATTTCTTGCTCCAATAATATTTTTCACAACACGTGAAACTTTCTGCACTTTCCAGACTCCCCAAGCACCCTTCTGTCTCCTGCCTCGTCAGGGTGATAAATATTCTAGGAGAGTTGGCGGCAGTTTATAATGTTTGCAGCTGGTGTAAATTCTCAGCCTGGGCCTCAGCATTTGGTAATCCGTCCTGGGAGATGGATGTGTTTTGTAATGCAATGTTGTCCAATCAATAACTTATTATTATATTAAAATAAAGGGTAGAATGGAGAACAAATATTTCTGTACCGTGGCAGAAAAGTTATCGGAGACTTCTGATTAACCCTATTAGAATCTGAATCTTTTCTTCTTGCATGGCTTATTAATGTAATGTAACATTGATACTCTGCATATATTAATGTGCTAAGGCAGTGCAAAATGAAACCTATATGTGCAGTGACCTCTATACCCTAGAATTCAGATTACAGTAGTGATGTCAGTTATAAGGTCATGTCTGAAGAACTGAGATGTGTCATTGTAGTTCAAGTGGTTAAAAGCACAAATCCATCAAATTCAATCACCAAGAAAAAAACATTCATTAAAAATCTGCATATTCAGAACTCTATACTCACAATTTATCCAAAACACAGTATAAAACATTGGTCAGTTTGATCCAACAGGAAAAAAGAATCTTCAGGTCAATCAGATATTTCCTGGATTAATGATCTCTGGAGAAGATAGACGATCATTGGAGAACCTCAGCCATCCAGCAAACTTGAAAGGGATCTGGTCCAGAACATTTGCCAAATAATAGGTAATGCTTTTTTTATGGAATCCCTTCCCAGTTTGCTGGATGACCCATGATAGTCTCCTTTCTCCAGTCTTGGGGAGCTTTAATAAATCAGGGCCATTATGTGCATTTAGGATGGCATCCAACTCTAATAAAGCAATCAACTGAACCGGTTCCTGAGGAACATTCCTACAGCTTTTATTGTAAAAAAGCTTTTCTGTGTGCAGAAGTTAAACCTCTTCTCCTCTGCCCATCTATCCTTTGCTTTGACGTTTTGTGCAGTGATCAAATCACCCCTAAACTTCTCTACTATAGTGAAGAAAGCATCCATTCATTAGATCTCTCATCCTTGAGCTCCTCCATTCCTCTTATAACTTGTGATTCCCTTCTCTGCACTCTCTCCAGTTCTTCAATAACCTTTTTGTGAACTTGTGCCCAAAACTGGACTGTATATTCCAGATGTGGTGTGACCAATGCTTTGTACAGGGGCAGGATTATATCTCCATCTCTGCAGTCTATTCCTCCTCTATACAGAAAGGAATTTTGGCTGTGCTAGAAATTGCAGCCTAGTTTTTCATGCTATTAAATGATCAGAA
Organism: Pyxicephalus adspersus; assembly: GCF_032062135.1. Classification (NCBI taxonomy): domain Eukaryota; kingdom Metazoa; phylum Chordata; class Amphibia; order Anura; family Pyxicephalidae; genus Pyxicephalus; species Pyxicephalus adspersus. Next base: position 157,328,626 of record NC_092859.1, read on the forward strand.
CACCTAGATCCTTCATTGTCATTCCATCCCCTAATTATATCCCCCCTAGAATGTATAGAGCATGCAATTGGTTACCCCTTTGTCACACTTACCTCTTCCTCACTAAAGTGCAAACACTTCTCTCCTGCGCATGCTTGCAGTTCTGACTCTGGCTGTTCCTCTGTTTCCAAGCTTTATCAATTTCGTTTATTCCACTGGCCAATCAAAAATAGCCTTTTAACCGTCCCTGGCTATTTAGCTAGCTCACACACTGCACTCAGTGTTCGTGCAACGTGTCTCCACTGGTGCCGAGGTCCTAGTTCTGTGAGCTAGTTCCTGTACACCTGTTGGCTAATTCAGTGTTTCCTCTGTACAGCTTCTTCCCAGACAACTTCCCTGTGCTGTTCCAGTGTTCCTGTCTGTAGATAATCCTGTGTCACCCGTGCCTCCTGTTGCTTCCAGTGTCTCCTGAGTTCCCTTTGTCCACAGTGGCCCGTGTGGTACTGTTGTCTGTCTCCTGGATCCCTGGCTATTGACCCCTGGCATGTGACTTGACCTCTCTTGCTTGTTGGCTGCCTTGACCCCGGCCTTCTTCAACTCTTGTTGTGCTTTGTGATTTGGTACCATGTTTCTTATTGCCCACCTTGGTGTGCCCAAGTAACGCAACCTGGCAGTAACCAACGGTGCAACATCCTCACCATCAGAGGCTCTGGAGAAGACCTGGTTACTGCTTAGACTCTGCGCCTTGGTCCTTCTCAGGGCCCACACCACCTCCGTGCAAGCCGTAGCACCCCCTAGTGGCCCTGCCGCTCCAAGCGTGATACCCTAAGTACTTTACTTTACATTTATCATATTTAAAACATCATTTACAAAATAGTTGCCCAACTAAATGGTGCATTCAGGTTTGTTTGTACGTTTGAGACATTATTCTATTACTTAAGTATATCACCTGCAATTATCGTGTATAAATCAATTAAAAAGTATACCTGTATATGTTCACACATTAAATTATCATCAAGATGAATAGTTGCGCTGTTCTCACGAGGAGAGGCAACAATTTTCTTTTCCTATAGACCTTAAAGCAAAATTAAACCTGTGCAACTCACCTATCCACATTTTATTGCAAGGCACCACTATACTCTTTCCCTTCTTCCTCCCAGAGGTGACCCTTGGTCATCCTAATTGGCTGTCCTGGGATTCATTCATCCTGGCACAAGCAGGGGAAGCCAGGTTACTCTGCCAGTTATAGCTGACTTCAGTTCCACTTTACCTTACATGTTAGTAGGGGGTGATTTCCAAAAATAATGATGAATTATTATGGATTATTACAGTTGATAACTCACGTAGATTAGTGAATGCAGTGATAGTTAAGGAAGTGCAAGGAACTCTTTAAAAAAACTGGATTTTTGCTTGCTCATGATTGGATGTTTGAAGTCAGCTGGATGCCATCCCATTTATTAAGCTAAGTTAACTGTCCCTTGCAAGGGGATAATTCACTATATTTCTTTAATAAATCAATCTCAGCATTTCAACACTTTTGCATAATCACCTATACCATATGCCCAACCACTCTACTGTCTAAGTCAATCATTCTCCTACAGTAATCCACGGAATGCCAGAGTTCCTCCAGAGGTTGGTAGGGGGTCTTTGAACTGTAGCTGACTGACCTCCTAATTATGCTGGCATAGTTGTGAGACCTGGCAGAGCCAGCTGCATGATGATGTTTTTAGTTATCTACAAAGGGAACTCTTTCCAATGGCCACCAATTTATGTGGCTTTTCAACAGTGATGCATATTAAATTGCTTTAAGCAGGGTTCCCTAAGACCTAAAATTCATTTCACAGGTTTTTCATGGGTAAAAATGTTGGGAAAGACCGGTCTTATTGTTTTCTTACTTAGAAAATAGGTTCAACTTTCTTTCGTTAATCCGTTCTTATATATTGTCATCTAGAAAGAACTCTTCAATGTGGTCCGTAGTTAAACTTTATTAAAAACTATAAAAGTTAAACTTGCAGTCTGTAGAGAGTCTCCAAAATTGATGAACAATGACTTCTAAATAATGTAGTTCAATTTTAAAAGACCCATAGGTGTAAGCCATCAGCTCCAAATGTTTTACCTTTCACCTTCACATTTTATCTGTTTCTTGGCCATATGAATTTGGAGCCATTGTGGTTTATTTGAGGTTGTGGCACCACTGGACCCTTTATGAACTTCAGCATTCAGCATTATCTTTTCCTTACACAGAACTTAAGAAATTAAATAGCATTGCCTTCAATTTCCTGCCCAGTAACCAAAATATTTTGTACGGGGTTGCATGCTCAGACCTGATCTTTTTATTATTAATATAAAATTTGGCAGTGTTGTCTCAATTTCTGTTGCAGTTTGTCATTCATTTAGATTTTTGCAATCTTTATTTACTTTTTACATCTTCTTTAAAACTTTAACATTTTGAAAGTGTTTCTACATATAATCAATAAGATAGGAAAATACTTCTGGGCATAATTCAGGCCATGTTTTTCCTAACACAGGTTTATTTTAATATACTAGACACTATTTGACAGTTTAAAGGTTCATTTGTGTTTAAAAAGACATTTCAAGCTGATTTCTATTATGTGAATATCAAGATTATAAAAAGAATAAATGTAGCATTTCTCAAACCATGGTTAAACCAGAGCGTTGGTTAAAAAAAAAATCTTACTTACCTACATTTACTTCTACAGAGCCCCCGATCCCCCCACAGTCAGCCTTTGTTCCGACCCTCGCGCCATTCTGGACTTTACCTTCATTTTGGCACCAGCGCTGCCATTTTCTCCCGTCTTCTTCCTTCTTCTGCATACATCTTCTGCATAAGATTGGGTGACATATCCTCCTGTAAATGTAATTAAAAAAAAGAATACTGATCTCACTGCTAATGCCTTTTTTTATTGCAGAAAGAAACCCCTTCTTTGTATGCTCGAGATCAGGTATTCACAGAAGGAGCTTCCCAAAGCCTTCTGGGATACATAAATGTAGATATCTACGGAGGCTCTGTGCACCTTGGCACTGCTGCAGTATAGACAGATGGGGAGGGGAAAAAAACTAAAACATTGTGCTTCAAATAAAAGGATCTACCTTTTTATATAAGTATAAATTGTGCTGATTGGTCCGCTTTTAAGTTCACTGCTTGCAATACACTGGACCTGATTTATTAAAGCTCTCAAAGGCTGGAGAGGATAAACTTTCTTCTGTGAACCTTGGTAAACCAGTAAACCTGGAATGGATTTCCTAAAGTCATTTGCTAATTGTTTGCAAATTTTTTTTTCAGGACCAGAACTATTACAGGTATTTTAGTTCACCCAGCTTCACTGATAAAAGTGTATGCTCTTCAGTCTTTGAGAGTTTTAATGAATCAGGGCCAAAGTCTCTTGCATATACTCTCAGGTTCCTGCATGCCATGTCAATAGGTGCAGGATTCTTGAACATTTAACTTTTTGGTATCCATTAATCTGTTGAGTGTTCTCTTGCTCTTCAGTGTCTGTATAGTTCCAAACCATGACAATCTAGTTTGCAGATACAACATTATTGAACATCAGTTTTAGGGGAGCTTTTTCTACTGAAACCAAAGTCCCCCAACTAATCACCTGACTAATAATTCGTGGTCACTTTTTACAGCTAACTGACTTTGGGGCATTGACTACTGGGGTATTCTTGCTTCTACTGACTGCTGATGCCATGGGTACTAAAACTGTCTACTAATGTTGGACATTTTTTACTCCCAGTGCCTATTGATGCAGACTAATTTTACTAGAATATTTTTATTCCTACTCATACTGACACAATATTACTATCCCATGACTACAGTTCAATCCCCCACACTCTGACAGAATAAACTGACCCTTTGTTTAAAAAGTTTGAGGACCCCTCTTCAAAACCTTAAAGTCTGTTGAGAAAAGGAGCACAATATAGCTGCAGACCACCCAGAAATCCATGCAGATATCACAATAATCACAGAGGTGGATCCTCCATGTCACCAGCCTGCTTAGCAGGGATGTGTACAGGGCACAGTGTCCAAGGCACCAGCCTCGCCAGCGTGCCCTGAAAGGGGTGATGGATGTTAGTAGGCAGTGCTCAGGTTGTGGCCCCTGTAGATACAGGGGCAGGGTACTACTGACTGGCCATGAGCAACATGCAGTACAAGTGCGAAAAGCAGCAGAGTAGTCAGACAAGCAAAGCTGGTGTCAGTATACCAAAGTGTCAGAATCAGGAAATGTAAACTAGAACCTTGAAACAGAGCCTAGGAGAATCCTTGTTCAGATATTATCCTGTTGCCAGTTACTTCCTTATATGTGGACATCATGTGACAAACAGGGACCATGTGACCAGCAGGTAATAGAACCCACCACCAGAGGGAGTGCTAAAGCAGAGACAGCTCAGGTGGTGTTTTCATTACCATTAGCATGTCTGCAAAATATTCTGCTCCTTTGGGGTTAAAGGGCAACTCTCAGGGAGCTGCCGCTGGCTGGAGAGGAGTGCAAGGTGTTTGACACAGAAAAAAGTACAGATTCCCAGGTCCTGCCAGGATTTGTAGCAACAGACTCCTGCCCACAGGTAAAAGGGCAAACAATCCAGCCTATGAGAATCAGAACTGGACTATGGAGAAATGAAAGATTGTGGCTTGGTTTGGTGAGTCACATTTGTTTTTGATCATGTGGATAGCTGTGTGCATATGTGTTTACCTAGAAAAGAAAAGGTAACAGGATGCACTATGAAAAGAAGGCAGAACTTATCTGACAGATACCAAAGATACCTGAGGAAGCCACAGGGCGAAACGCATTGGCAGCAGAGACACCTGTGTTTACATTGATATTTCAATTTTTTATTTCAAAGATTTAATACATTTTTTAAAAGAAAGTTACAAAAAGTTTTTCACAAATCATTTGCATGTAAAAAAAATGTAACAAAAGTGAGGAATCAAAACATTTTCAAAACATATTTTCTTATTTACATTAGAAAAGATACAAACAAATTTTACTACGTCTGTGTACAATCACAGAAAATCTAAGTTTTACTAAAATTTAGTTGTTACATGTGTAACTGTTTATAAAGAAAAGGCAGAACAATATTCAGAGATGCAAAACTTATCACACACATAGAAAGCTAGTGTAACAACTGTATAAACACATAGGAGATATTGGCTATATTACTATCTATTTGTACAGAGATTTTCCTCAAGAAAGAAATTATAAGATAACCAATCAAAAAACAGAATAAAACAAAAAAGAAGAGAGTGCGTACCACTCAAAGGTCGGGGTAGGGTAAGAACAAAGGAAGGGTGAAGAGTCGAAATATAGCAGTGGTTTCTCACAAAGGATTCAGTGTTGATTATAAGCTATCCTAGGATCCCAGGACTTCAAGAATTTGTTCATGTTGTTTCGTAGGGTACACGTTAGTTTGTCGTTGGTAATGATCCAATTTAGTTTATGCTTGGTGAAATCAAGGGGTATAGGTAATGCCTTCCAGTAACAAGCAATCGTGATACGGGCCGCTAATAGAATATACTAATAATGATCCGGGTTTATCTCGCCAAGTAAAAAATGTATTTCTAGCCCATCGCAAACTCTTTTTAGCTTTAGTTGAGGACTTTGTTTTTGCCTTTTTTGTAACTGCAATAACGCTTGTTGTTTTTGCTGTGTTAGGAGTGTATATTGTTTTTTAAGTTTGGTAGCTAGTGATATAAAAAAGCCCTCTAATATGGGCTTAATGAGCATCCCAGTTGGTAACCAGAGAGGTATCTTGAGGATCATTAAAGCGGAAGTATTCAATTAAAGTTCTTTATGGTCAAACAGTAATAGATATTCATAGTCTCTAAGTTGGTCTAGGATTTTTTATACCTAGCCTCATAAAACGAACCAGAAGTGGCTCATGACCAGACCCCAGGATAGCTAAAATGCATGCCGAATGCCAATAAAGAATACATGGCATAGTAATAAAAATATGATCTATCCTGAAATATTCTTTATGAGCCCAAGAGTAATATGTGTAATCGCCATGCATCCACCAAATCATAGTGTTGAAATAAAGTAGCAAATTGTAAATTTTGCTTTGATGGATGCCTGTAAGTGGGGGTAGACATTTTATCCGAAATCTTGTCTAGGGCCAAATTAGAGTCACCCATTAAAATCAGAGATCCTTCAAAAGAAGGAGCCAATTTATCCAAAATAGCAGTTAGAAATGTTATGTGTTCCTCAGTGGGAGCATAATAGGTCAAAATAAAGATCAATGTTTCTCCAAGCTCCCCCATTACCATAGGGTAACAGCCATCTTTATATTTCACTTTTTTGATGTAAAAGTGTATGATTTATACTCACGCAGTTTAACCCTGTCTAGTGCCATTATTAGCCTTCATATTGTTATTATGACTAATTGCCTATGGTAAACTCACTATTGTTTGCCTAAAAAGCCCCTCTCTGCTTACTATTTCTTTAAATATTCTACCACAGGGCATTTTCAAGGGTCTTGTGTAGCTCATACCTCAATGATTGAGGGCTCTTTTAATGGAGAAATGGAGACCTGCACGATATTAGGTGGGTTGTTTCATCGTTTCGGCTGATCAGTGTAGGTAGTGAATACAAAAAAAACTTGTGTTGGAGAAATGATTGCATGCTTTCCTGTGCATTCAGCTAGCATTTATGATGCATTTGATGTGCTTCAGGCAAGAGGTCACCATTACAGCTGCGGTTCATTTATGTTTTATTTTACTTTACTGTGTTTAAAAGTAGTCATTATTTTCTACTTCTATTTAAATCTGAATTGCTGGAATCTAATTGCTGCCCTAACTAGACCTGAATATCATTTATGAGGTTGAGGAAATACAGGATAATCACATTGTGAAGAGCTGGAGCTCCTGTTTATTGTCTTCTGTCCTTCCTGACATGAGGCCTGCCTGTAATCTTTAGAAATACTGCTCTTGCTCTCTATTAATTTAAGGATATGGAGGTGACAGGACAGCCCGGTATAATTAGTTCACGTTATTAATGATTTAATATTGTCCTTTTTGTGCAGCTCGCTGCCTTTATGAAACCGAACAGTTCATCTCTGCCAGAAATGTTTTATGTCTGGAGTAAATGAGATCACTTTGTTATACCATCTCTCAGACAGAGCAGCCAATCACCGGCAAGGGCAGGGCTGCTTGATTAGTGGCACTCATGGCTGGATAAGTCCGTTAACCATTATCATGCCGGAAAATGCTGGAAAATTCACTGCATCTGTATGCTGCATGCCATGGAAATAATGCTGGGGATTAAAAGGAAGACAAATAGTTTAACTTACCATACAAAGAAAGCTTAGAGTTTTAAACCATTAAAGTTTGTTTACATGTGCTCTACTTAAAGTGAGCTTGAACCCAAAAATATGCATAAGTAGTAACCAGAAATTTCTGCTTTTTGCCTTGCATTTACCTTGAACATATATAGGTGCAAATCTGCAGTGTTACTTCTGTGCTGCTCACTGTTCTTCTGGGGAGAAAGCTGTACCTGAGGACCTGCAGTGCAAGGATCTACCTGCTTCTGCTTAATTCTGTGGATCTTTTGCCACCTGTCATTAGAAAACCAGTAAGTAGCAAAATGGAATAAAAAAGAACTGTTGCTCCTCTACCAAAATGGCTGCCTCCAGAGAGAGACATGTAGTAGACCACAGGTTTGGTAAGCCCGTAAAGGGTAAAAGATCAGCTGCAGAGAAACCACTGACATTCTTTGTGGATATTCATTTTCTATCTGCATGCGTTTTTGGTGATTACAAAAAATGATCCTGAGAAAATGTATTTTCTTGCTCAAAAAAGACACCCTGATTGGCAATTCTAACTGTAGCGTACTCTTAATGAGCCCCAAAATGGCTAGTAACACACAAAGGCATTTGTAATGCAGCCCTTTCCAGTTTTCCTGTAGTACTTGGATTTTTCCAATAGGGTGTACACGAGGGTTTTTCATCCGCCAGACACTGTTTAGAGATCCTGGGGGCTGTGTCCAGGGTTGGATTTATACCAGCTAGCTTGTACTGCATACCCTTTCAGGCTTCTCCTACTGCCACTGCTACCCAGTCCAAGCCAATCCTAAAATACCTATGTATGCTGGGGTGTGGCAGGTTATTTTTATGTGCAGATTCATTGTTGGGCTTTTTGATCTGCAGAAGTGAACCTTTTACACTCATTATTAGGGTAAAAACCTCTTATTATGTCACTGGTTCCCCACCATGTCAAAATAACAGGCCCCACATGATGGGCTGGCTTTTTTATTGTGATGGCTTTACTAATAAGCTAAAAACTGGGAAATAAGAAGCTCAAAATCCATTGTTTTTATTATTAATGGCTTCTAAAAGGCAATTTTCAACAGAGGAGTACAAATGCCACCCCCAGTAGGCACAGTGCCCTAGGCTATGGCCCAGGCGGCCTTGTGGGAAATCTAACCTTGGCTGTGTCTAAGCTTCTTAATTTACACAATGTATAGAATTTCCTTAGGCTTTTAGTGGTTCGTTAGGTCTAGGCCAAACTCTAGAGATAGAGAAACTCTATCCAGGAACACATACTACAGGACTGCTACAGCGATCCTGATTGCTGTTGCTAGTAGTATGTGTTTTTAGATAGAGTTTCTCTATCCAAGAACACAGGGCACTACATGCGATGAATCGGTAAACTTGTTCCGATTCAACCTCTAGTGCCTGGGGAATGCCTGCAGTCACAGCTGTGACCGCAAAGTTCCCATGATCATGTGACCGTGGGAACTGAACTGCAGAGTTCCACTATGATCCCCGGGGCACTACAGGTTAATTAACCTGTGGTGCCCCAGAGATCACACACTCTTCGCAATGATAGCAGACACGGCTGCAATCATTGAGAAGATGCCGGCCGGCAAGAATCTCTTGCTCTGTAACACGCACATTAATATTATACATTTGTTACATTTTTCTCGCAGAGGATAAAAGAAATATGTACCAAATGTATCATAATATTACTGTGCTGGAAAGTGTGTTACAGAGTAAGAGATATCATCTCCTTGTAGGATAACCTGTGAAAAAAAAAAAAAAATTAGTTAAACACAAACACTCAATAAATTAATTTACCAATAATTTTTTTTTAACACATTTTTTTACATTTTTCTTTATCCAAATTTTTTCGTTGAATATAATATTATATATAAATATAATTTTTCCGGTCGAATATAAGGACAACCCGAATTCAAACACCAACACTACTCCCAACACCCCGTACAGAAAAAACACAGAGACCTCTGTTTTAGTAAAATCTGCTTCCAACTTTGTCTACAAGTGAACTCTAAATTACTTTTAGGGACTGTGAGCCTGGGATAATGCCATATTATTAACTAGGTGTCCCCTTAGCTCCACACAAGGTATCCCTATTTTCTCCCATATCTGTGATTGGAGTATATCAGGTGGCGAATGTCACTTGCTGTTGCCAGGACGTACTATGTTAGAATTAGGAGGGCCATATAAGACCAAATTGGTAAATGAGTAGAGTGTAGATGATGGGTTGGGCCGGGGACAGTGCAGATAGGAAGGAGAAGGCTTGATGACATTAGAAGTCTATGAGCCCAGAAATTAGTATTACATGGGTACAAAAACTTCCAAAGCTTGTTTGAAGAATTTACAGTGTCCAAGTGTGCAAATGCACAATTTTGGAAGAGGAGAAGACATCTATAAATGGGAACAAACCAGATTAGAATAGAGTTGACAGAGGTAATGGAAAATGTAAGCAAGAATGGCCTTCTGATTCCCTGAGAGGTTGAGCTCACGCCAAACAGGAGGATATCCAGGGCTGCATCATCTAAAGGTTAATTAACCTCTAGTGCCCCGGGGATCGCACACTCTTCTTAATGAATGCAGCCACAGCTGCAATTATTGAGAAGATGCCCAGCACAGGAGAGTCTCCTGACATTGTAATATAAGTATCTCTTACAAATGATACATTTGTATCTGTAATAAATGTATCATTCGTAAGAGATACCCTGTTTCCCCTATGATAAGGCACTGTCTTATAGTTTTGGAAATGCCAAAATATGCCCTAGGTCTTATTTTCAGGGGGATGTCTTTTTTTTCCATGAAGAAGACTACAGTACACATTTATTGTTGAAAATCACTCATGTGCCATTCATTGTCCCCTTCTGATCACTCTGTGCCATTGATTGTCCCCTTCTGATCACTCATGTGCCATTGATTGTCCCCTTTCTGATCACTCATGTGCCATTGAGTGTCCCCTTCTGATCAGACTCACTTTTTTGGGGCTTCTACGGCCAGGTAACAGACTCTGTTAGGGCAGGGATCAGCAGCTTGCTTGTCCTTTGATGTTACTTTCAGTTTCACTCTGCACTGCAGCCAGCATCGAGGAGTCAGACAGAGGCACACAGTATCAGGTATCGGAGGATGTCTTATTTGCGGGGGGTGCTTTATTTTATTTGTTTGAGCAAAAATCGGGGGGTGGCTTATTTGATAGGGATGCCTTATTATCGGGGAAACACGGTACTTATATTAAAATGTCAGGAGGTTCTCCTTTGCCCGCAAATGATTGCAGCTCTTCTCAATGATTGCAACTGTGGCTGCATTTATTGAGAAGAGTGTGCGATCCCCGGGGCACTAGAGGTTTATTAAACTCTAGTGCGGGGGATCGCACACTGTTCTCAATGAATAAATTTTTGCTTTTTGCTCATCCCTAGCAATAAGATGTTCATCTTAGTTTGTGATACAAACATGATATGAAAGTTTCAGAGTTCAACATGTCAGTCTCTCTATAAATGGTCCATGGAGCTATTAACACATCTGTTTACAGCAGCAAAGATTGTGATAGCAAAAGCATGGTGGTCAGTCACTCCCACTATAAACCAAGTCAGTCAAAAGATGTCGTGGTTCCTGGCCAATTAAAAAATGAGAGCTATACTTACCATCTCCATGTCTCGTTTCCGCAAAGTATGGGCGCCTTGGATTGAATATTATTTGCCAATGGGGTGGGATCATACCAACTTAACACTGTGAAGTTTTTTTTCAAAATGAAAATAAATATGCAGGTATATACTCATCATGATGTGAGATGACTTGTTTACCCAACCACCCCCCTCCACCGCTCCTACCCTCTTTTCTTTCTCTCTTCCTATTCTCTTTTCTCCTCCATTTTCTTCCTTTAAGTTAGAAAATCGAACTTGGAAGCATTCCTTTGTGCACTCAGGCATGTTAGAATTGGCTAATCCTTTAGATAAATTGGGAGATACTTGATTCCTGTAAGGGACCCCTAAATGAATCATTGGGGGAAAACTAATGTCTTCTGGTCATGGACAAAACTCATCTTTATTGTAGAAGTAACTTACCTCCACACTGGACAATTATGGACGATCCTGATAATGGGTGGTTGATTGCTCTACTTGTATTTTTTTTTTTTCCTCACCACAACTGGATGCGTGATTTGCTCCAATATTTGTATAATATGGAAACTTGTCCTTCATGTAAAAAGTCGTTACTATATTTATTAGAATGCAATGTTGGAATGCAAGAGTTGTTTTTGTACACTTTTCTTTGTAAAATCCTAATAAAAATGTATTGAAAAAAAAATGGTCCATGGAGAGCTATGATTAATCATATTTATATGTATAGCTAAGAGAAAACAATAGTGCCTCCTTTTACCTATGGGTGTAGTGAGAGTCCTATACCAGTCCAATATATATATACAGCCATTTGCAGAATGGTTTCCAGGCATGATCACTTGGTCACCCTTTGAAGAGCGGAGTTCTCCACATTGTGCCTCACAGCACATGGCAGCTTTATTACTCACTTATCCCATTTCTTTGTTACAAAATTCATTAGCGGACCTTCCCTCTTCTGGTGCCTTCCAGCAACTATAGCATTTATCTAGATTATTCCCAGCCGTCTTCTGCGGCTGACAAGTCCTAAGTACCTTTGCAAGTTTCCCATCTCTCATAATTGGATGTGACATCAGCAAACAGCAAACACTTATCCCACACAAAGATTCACTTTGAAAGGAAGGAACAATTTTCAAGAGTCAACTTGTTGTTATCTCATTAGTTATTTTGTCTGCTTGTTAACTCCGCAGCAACACAAGCTGGAATGTAGACAAAAGTCAAACAAGGAGAGAAAACTCAGCAAAGGTCTTTAATGTGAGTGAAGAAAGGCCTCTTGAAGCCGGTTGTCCAAGTTTTTCATCTTAATGGCCAATGATGTGCTGATCCACACCCTTGAGAAGAGATTCATTCTGCTATTCACTTCTATATTTCATCACAAGCTGAACTAACCGTTAATTGACTTTGGCTTATAGGGAGGCAGGAGGTACAGGGTTAAGTGCTTGTAAAGCGCAGGGTCTGTCTGGAGGAATCTGGTGCTCATTTTCCTGGGAATGGTGTTTGTGGAGGGAATATGGAGAGATGCAGGATCCTCCGAGAAGAAATGGAAACAGCACTCATCAGTTGTTGACATCAGTCCCCTTAGGTTTTGTTCCTGACGCGACGGCTAGAAGAATATTTTTCTTTCCTTTTTGCCCTATTTGGGCTTGAACGCTGCTTGGCAGTTTTGCCCTTACATGTTTCCCCTAACACACTAATGGAGATTGGATCACTTGAGTGCAAGAAACAAACAATGGTTAGGGGTCCATTTATTTCACACAACTTTCATGCAGAAATCACATATTTTTTTATGCTATTAGGATGAGAAAAATGTGTGCATTTGATCTGAAACATTTATAAATAGTCCTCTAAGTGCATGTAAAAAGTAACCTCAATGTCATGCTAGGAAAAACATAAAATGAATAACAATCTCTTCAGTAAATGACAACACCTATGTACCCAGTCGTCAATTTATCATCAGCGCCTCAGCAGAATCTCCTATATGGGGGGAAATTGAAGAATTACTACCGAAAGTCAACCTGGGTAATGCTCTAGATAGAATGATATACTTTTAATACACCTAAATACTTTTAGGCAGGGGCAAGGCAGGATTTATATTAATGGAGCGTGTGGTCATTAGGGCAGTCATTGTGACACCCATTTGTTGGATCATGAGTGTTATAAAGCACATTTTCTTGTTTTACTGGTCCTACCTTGTCTTACATATTGGAATGATGTCAATAAACTTATATGAGATAAGGTGGGAGTACAGTAGGCATTACGTGTCCTTTTACCCCTGCCATCAAATGGCACCAGCCAATTAAGTCTAAAGAAATTTCTTCCTGGGCAAGCTGGTTTTCCCAATTATTATCTCCAAATGACCACCATATGTAGAATTTACTCCAGTGTTAAATAGCCACAAAATAACGCTGTCAGAAATACGGGCACAATCCAGACACCCTCGGACACCTGTGCCAGTCAGCACATCCCTAAACAAGTGGCATTTAGCCACCCAGAGAAGATCACTTTAATATCAATCTCAGACAGCTTTATGCTGGTTTAAACCATTACTTGGCTAGTTTTCTATAAAGTGCAGGTAGGCCAAGACCACATCCCAAACAGGGAGAGCTAATTTCAGACTTGTAGTTTGGCATTGCTCCCATTCAACTTAATTGGAGCAGCTAGAAACCACTTTGTGCAGGAGGTTGTTGTTGGGTTTCAGTTGCATTGAATTACAGTTGGGGTTGCTGAATGCAGCATGTTGCTTCTGGCTGTCCTCTATCAGTCAGCTACTTGCATTGATTTTAATGCAAACACAGCTCACAACATTTGGAGCTGAAGTTGAATACGGTTGCAGTTGCTTCATTTAAACCGGACCTAAACTAACAGTTTTACCTTAAATAAAAAGGTATACATTCTGCTTTCCAGGAGGGTTCTGGCTGCACCTTAATCCCATGCCCAATCTCTAGCATGTGCAGTCGGAGCTTTTTCCTCATTGGGGAAAAAGAATACATCAATATCATGCATGTGCAATGAGATCAGCACTCTTTTTTGAGTGCACAGTGTGAAAATGAGTGACGTATGCAAAAGGCTGAAGAAGGTCAAAGAAGATAGTGGCACCCTGGGGAAACTCAGGGAAGAAGGAAGATTTGAGAACGATGCGGGACCCCGGTCCAGAAAACCTCAGGAGGGATCAATGCATCTGCAAAAAGGTGAATGAGGGTTTTTTTTTCTATGTTCGTTTTTTAGTATACTTCTGCTTTAATCCATCAACTTTCTGAAAACATTGAATCTCTGCAAACCTCAACCTGAACTGCAACCACATGACATAGACTGTGTGTAACTGAATGGCTGGTGACCCAACAACTGCTGAGTAGAACTGCACAGTATTGGAATGGAATAGCTGGAAGTGGCTAACTTGTTTTGGTGTGTTCCACCATAAGGTTTAAAGATTTAACCAGCTGAAAGGTCAGAAGAGATGAATGCTAATAACCTTTTTTTTAGTTCCAAGAGGTCCCATTGAAATAGTTTGTCCTGGGGCGGTAGTAATAAATGTACTGCAATGTTTCAAAGGAAAATCTTTGACTTCCAACTTAAAGGGTGAAATATTTTTTTCTATCTTTATCTCCATCACTGTGAACGTTTGACCTTTTGGCAGGATGTAGTGGTTCCCTGCAATCATCAAGAGTACAAATTAACCAATGAAAGGAAAGTGCCAAAGTCAGGATAGTAGCAATGATGAAGTGTGCAGAACCACTGGAAGATGAAGATTAGCAAAATAGCTCAGATAGAAATTAGAATAAGTGATATCTTGTTATGTTTAAAGTGCCAAGCCAAGTTAAGTGTGCCTGCAAGACTCACTGAGCACATTGCTGCATCACTCATCTGAAGGTGACACCGCGGTGTGAGCATAGAAGAAAAGGGAAAATAAGGTAGCAGTCTAAGTCAAGAAAATATACGACAGTACGAGGAAGCTGAGACAGACTAAGCACAATCCAAAACAGCTTAATGCAGCATGGGGTCATCCATTGGATAGCAACCTGCCATACATGTAACCCCAGCAGTATTTATGACAACATTAAGGAGTTTTCTGCTTATCAAATTAAACTCAGCATACTAGTTGTAAAAGCTTTTCAGTTCAGGATGGGCGAGCTGCATTTGGTTATTTTCAAAGGTTCAGGCAATATACGTTCACAACATAGGGTGTGATTATTTGATATGTCGATGGAGAGCTGGAGAACGTTTGTTGCAATACGGAAAAGCATTATATATTGAAATGAAAACCTTTATATTAATTGACAAACATCATTCATACCTGTGATAATTTGTCCTGCAATGTAACTCTAGTAAATACTTATCTTGCTGTTAACTCTGAGAAGCATGGTAGACGATAGATCAGGGTTTCTCAACTAGGGTTCCTCCACGACTTGTTGGTACCTGTGAACTGCAGCAGTCCCGCTTGCAAAAACCCTGAACAATCTAAAACAGGCGTGGCATTGGTTAGAGCCAGTTTTGGGTTTTTCTGCATTGTCCTATTGGCAAATGTGGCTTCAAGTAAAGCAGCAGCTCCAACTCTTGGGACATTTCCACAACTGCCACACTCAATCCACAATAGTCAGCCAATTGTCTAGCAATGGAATCTTTGTTCCACATTGAGCCTGAAACTGGAAGACTCTATTCCAGTGTTTCTCAACTTTTTTTCACATGGGGAAAACCTGAAAATATTCTTCAGGTCTTTGGAACCCCCGCTAAAATTACTATATCCACAGCTCACTCACTGTACATTTGTGTGGTGGTCAGTAGGAAGAACTCTTCTTACATAGCTAGCCATTGGGAAGAATGTCACCTTTACAGATAGCCAAAAAGATCATTGGGGTCACTTAAACTGCCCGTTGCGTAAGGAACCCCTAGCAACCTCTGGAGAAACCTTGGTTGAGTAACACTGCTTTAGAGGTATTACAAAACTAATATTCTACATTTTTAGAAGTCTGTTGATCAAGGTACGAAACAGGTTCCAATTTTGACCCAATTGGCATTATTAAAGTGGTTTTGGAAAATGGGGAACAAATTCTGTTCTCCACATTTTGGTAAATAGGCTTCCAAGGATGTATTTGGCTGGCCATTGTAAACAATTCCAACACAACTCTTTTGATTAGATTGGCGGATAATGAGCAACCCTTCCAGACTGCAGGAAGAACAGGCTGCCCAGACTGCAATTCGGAGTCTAATCATGTCATTCTTATGGACTCTAAGAGAACCCCACCATTGGACAGCGAATACGAATTGCTCACATCATAAAGGAAATAACAACCCCATGTGTACGCAAAATTATATTTAGGATGGTAATGTCATGTTATCATAGGTCAGTAAAAAAGGCATTTAGAAAAAAAAGATTATCATGGGGGAACCTGGGTGATCCAGCGTACATAGAATGGATCTGGTCCAGGATAAAAACATTTGACAACTAATTGAAATCTAATTTTAAGAAATTCATTTTAGGTTTTCTGGATCAGCCAGGCTCTCCTATATTAGTCTATCTACTTCAGTTTTAGAGCTTTAATAAATCAGGCTCAATGTGTCTATAGGGGCAGCCCAAAAGCTTTAAAACATTTATTATTTGCTTTTGTCCTGCAGTTATGTATAAAAGAACCATGCAGTATAACACATCTATTCCTTTGCAGATGATGAATTCAGCATAGCAGATAATAATGATCTTTTACTAATCATGGCAGCAGATAAAGCCACCTAGAGAATACACACAAGTATAAACCATCTTCGAGTCAATATGAGATGTCTACAGGACAAATGCCAATATATTGCACTGACAAGCGGAGTGAGTACAGTACACTAGAGTCTCCAATAAGAAGTAATGTTCTTAGTGGAATGTTAATTAATATAAATCAATGTCTGAGTGACAAACCTATAAAAGTTCAAGGACCTACATGAAGCATAACACTGCATGCATTACAAATGACATCATCAGAGTAATATTATTGATTTATAAAGCGGCAGCATCTTCCATGGCCGTGTGTAGCATGAGCTTTGATGGTGGAGACACATGAAAGTCTTTATTTTGTGATAGAATATTTACAGATAACTAGTGACTTCCTTTCATACAAACCCTACCTCTATTCTTGCCATCTATCCCTATTGGTGTTGCCTTATCAAAAAGAATAAGGATGTCCTATTCATCTCAGAGGGGTTCTTATGAGGTCCACAGTTACCCCCATTTTTGACCTCTGCATTTTTGAAAACATGGCTAATGTATTGTGTGGTCCCGGTCAGAAGAGATACGCAAATATTTGGTTATCCACTTAACATTCAACCAGAGTGGCTGTACTATGTGCAGATCATCAAGCCAACTCTGATGAATAGAGGGCCCTCCTGGGCCCACAGCCAATGTTAGGACAAGCTCCTCTGGCACCCAAGGTGAGAAAACTAAAGTGTGCTCCACCCCAAGCTCTTTAATTCTTCCGTAAATAGAAAAAGCTAAGGAAAGGAAAATAAAAGATTTTTTAAAGTTTTCTACAAATTGTAGAGGTAATTGACAAAAAAGACAAACAAAATCTTTTTGCCCCAAAAAGCCCTGGCTCCAGGTGCTTTTTTGTTTTTTTCCTCTCAATAGTGTAACACTTGGCTCTATATGTGGGACCACCACATCCAGAGCAAGCCAACAAGAACAATGAAACTCCTGTGCATGCACACAAGTTGCCTCATCATTGGCCATCTGATAGCTAAATATGATGACTAAAGTTGTGGAAGTCTATAATGAAGTCCATGGTGGTGGAACATGGTGGTGAGAAGATCCTGGATCTTGCCTTGAAGAAGGGACCCTGGATGCCTTAAATGTGCAAAAAGGAGCTTGTGCAATAAATCAAGAATCCTGTACTCTGGAGTTCTGGACCTGTCATTGCTGCTGGGGGCTGGCAAAGAGGTCAGTATGTGCCATAGATGGCAATTATGCTGTGCTCACCACTTACCAACATGTGCCCAAGGCAGGTGTTAGGGCTGCACAATTCTTGTACTGTACTGTACTATGCATTCATAACCAGTAACTGGCAGATGTTTAATCGCAGATCATGCATGCAGAATACAGTGCTGGAGGAAAATAAAATACTAGAGTGCCACCCACCAGAATGTTAAATTGATGGTAGGGTTTGGAAAAAGTAAAGAAAGCTCAGAAGAAGATTTGTGGTCCTGTATGGTGCAAGAGGGGGCGATGCATACTCACTCCCCACTCCTACATGGCCACCCAAACTGCTTGCTTGGACAATAATCTAGTTTAATTTTTTTTTTTTTTGCATTGGTAGATGCCCTCCATGGCAATGCCCAACCACTGATTTCAGCAGTTTGCCTACTGGACCTAATTGGACCCATTACCTCCCATGTACTTTGCTAAGGTTTTCATATTTTTTCTGCTTTTAGTGATAGTGGTCTTAGGTCATGCGGGGGGGCAATGCACATAGATTGGGCACAGATAACAACATAAACTGCTGTATAAAAATACATAAATAAATAAAACCCTTTGTTTGAACATAAACTTTAAATGACTCCATAAGGCTAATAGCAGACATAGCTATCAATTTTCGCTGAAAACCATGCAGTATGCAAATTCTGAATTGGAAAAAAGTCTTTTTGCTTAATGTTTGTTTAATGGAATGATTATAATGATTCTCGCTAACAACAATCACCTACATTGTACAGTATTATAGGAAGATAGGGGTGCTAAATGTAACAATAATAATATTAATATAAATAGTAATAATAAAGACTGACACAAAGCTAACAGAATTTAAAAAATGTTCCATTCCCTCCCAGGGGCAAAATAAGACAATAAACAAGCACAGAGCAAGGTAACCATTCCTCAAGCTTTGTCAGTATAATGGATTTTGTATGTCTCCTGACCCAAATAGGTCAAGCTATAAAATTTGAAATAAAACATTAATAAAAAGTGAACTCTCAGGATTTTTAGAAAAGCTTGAGTACCATACAGGGCATCCAAATAATCTGCAGATTGTCCATCCCAGTGTAATGTTATTTTTATTGTCCTGTTATTGTAATTAAATGTCTGGGAATGTAAATTAAAAACTGCACTTTTCTGGGGGCTTTTTGGACTTTCTGAGTTTATGTTTATAACATAACGCATATATAAAACTACTAGATCCAAAAAAACATCAGTGAGCATTCTTTAGAATAGGTTTAGCAATGGCAGTTTAAGTATTATTAGTAATAAGCTCAATGTAACTTTACAACCCAAATATTGGCCTGATTTACTAAAGCGTTCTAAGAATGCAGAACATAGACTATCATGGGTGAACCTGGGTGATCCAGCAAACTGGAAATGGATCTGGTCTAGGATTAAAAACATTTGCCAACTAATAGCAAATGATTTTTAAGAAATCCATGCAAGGTTTGAAATCCATGCATCCATGGGTCTCCCATGACAGTCTATCTTCCCCATTCTTGGAGGGCACTAATAAATCGGACCCAATGAGCAGACTAGGAGCTCAAAGGATATTGAACTTATAAAATAAGTTCACCATGGGGTATATTGTTGGCAGTCA
This sequence comes from Pyxicephalus adspersus, assembly GCF_032062135.1. NCBI lineage: Eukaryota > Metazoa > Chordata > Amphibia > Anura > Pyxicephalidae > Pyxicephalus > Pyxicephalus adspersus. Next base: position 157,348,040 of record NC_092859.1, read on the forward strand.
TAGATGGATGAATCCTACATGACTGTCAGTCCAGATCCCTCCTTGACGATATTGATGTCTGATACAGGAACATATATCTCCTTCATTGGCTTGTTTCCTCAAATTTAGAATTTTTATTACCAATACAATTCATTATTATTATTATTATTATTATTGAACAGGATTTATATAGCGCCAACATATTACGCAGTGCTGTACAATAAATAGGGATTGCAAATGACAGAATAATACAGACAGTGATACAGGAGGAGAGGACCCTGCCCCGAAGAGCTTACAATCTAGTAAGTGTGGAGAAAGGAGAAGGTTGTGTATGGAGGTTAATTTGTTGCCAACAGATCTGGCATTCCATAGACTGCCAGAGAGAGGGGGTAAGGACGTATGGGTAGGGTGAATGGGGATGAGGTTAGGAGAAGGGAATGTCTTACTGAGAGTGTATGGAAAGTAGAGGCTGTGGGGGGGACCAGGGTTGGGTGAAATGTCACCAGAGAGTATCAGTAAAGTAAGAAGGTGCAGGAGCACAGACAGAGAAATAAGGAGAGTGAAGGAGCAGAGAGACAATGAGTTATCAGACTGGGGAGTGCAGGGAGTAGTGCCAACAAAGAGAGAGAAGGATGAATATTACATTTTACAGATAATTGGGAACCATATGCGTACAATAAACAATGTGGCAAACTGAAGTCCAAGAGAAGCAGTCCAGTAATATGGGTTCAGGTGAGGCTTGTAAACTTGTTCCAGGAGTGAAGGATGACGATTCAGTCAGGGATGGTTTGATGAAATACCAGCTTAGAATGGTAGCAGCAGCAGCAGAGAATGTGTTGGAGTCCAGGTGGATAAATCAGTCCAAAGGCAGGAGGTAGAAGTTGTAGAGTAAAATAGTATGTCCAAATCTGTTCCAATTCCTGTGTCAATTCCCTGGAATAATTCCCATTGCACTTATAATTTGGGCACTTGAGATTTGGGCATGTGACCAGGGTCCCAACGTGACCTTGACTGTTGTTTAAATAGAAGTGCTATGGGTTCATCAACTCAAATATCAGCTAAATGTGTTCTACATAATTACCAATAGGCAAAATGCATCAGACAAAAAAAAGAATTGTTTAGCTCCGTTTATATAAAGTTGATATGTTAGGAAACTTGTTGTATAGTTCCTGGTCAACATCCTGATTCTAAGATTTGGGCTGGACCTATTTACTAGATTTATGGAATAACTGACGTGTAATTGTTTTGAGCTCATTTCTAATGTGTGTGAAACATAGATACTTTTATTTAGGGTTGGTCAATCACCATGGGACTTTAGCGGCATTGATTTTGATTTAATAATAATTCAATAACTTATTTAACAATCAAACAAAAATTATTTACATTTACAATTATTTACAGTCAAATAACACCAAGTCCAATAAAACCAAGCGTGGTATTCAGTAAATTAGTCTGTAATTTTGTGGGTAGGCTCTAAAGTTCAAGTTTAACGCGTTTCTCGGATCTAAGTCCGCTTCATCAGGAACAAAATACGCCTCTATCTTCACATTTTTTTCTCCATTAGGGTAGACAGACCAAGGAAAGCAATCCCTTTTAGATGTAAGCCTATGCAGTACAGAGTCACAGGGCTTTCTGGGGATTTCAGTTGTGATGTTTCCTTTCTATTTCTATGACAATTTTTGTAAAGGAACTGCTAATCCTTGCCTCCCTGATCCTCCTACGAGACTGCTGCGTCCTCATCTCTCTCTGTATTTTCTCAGTAATACTCTTTTGTGTACAAGTTAGCGTCTCACGTGGTGACTGAACGCTCCTCCCCAACGTGTATGAAACCAATACATATACATACATATAATCAGAATCATAGTCTCCTCCAAAATATCATATTCAATCAATAGGTTTTGGTTCTTCCAAACTACCCATGGTTACTGGTAAAACAAACTAGAAACTCGTGAAAGAGTAATGTTTTGGTTTGTACATGGTAAGACTCGGCTTCTACCCATTTGTTACACTTATAGCCAACAAGACTGTAGGATGTTCCGATTCTAGGGCATCATGTGATGTTTCAGTGGCTCCATAATTTAATACATGCAACGGTTCAATTGGCTAAGATCAAACAACAGATAAAAACCCAATTTAGCTCAGTTTGACATAACGATCTTATTAGTGTTCTGCATTATGGTATATGAAATCTCATTAGCCACACTAACAGCTAATGTAAAACATATCATTAATTCTTCAGGCAGTTACAAATAAAACTCATTTAACTGACTATGATTTAACCCCAGCCACATGGCAAGGAATTGCAATTTAATATGACTAGGAGTCGGCCAGCGGAAAGAATGGCAAGTAATTAGTGAAAGGCAATGCTATCTAAGCACAAAGGGTGTTAACAAAATAGAAGTAACCTTTTAATTGTGCCGTAGTCTGCAAAAAAGCAAAGTACAAACACAGATAATAGAAGCATATTACAGAAAGAAAACATTATTTTCTAGAGTTGGGAAGTTGTATATTCAGGAAAAAAATGCTGCAAAGTTTTCTGCCATTGAAGGCACTCATTTTCTCAGTCACTTCTTCTTTCTCTCTTGTAGTCCTAAATAAGGAAATGCAATGACGGAATAAAGTGCACCTGACAGTCACAGTTTTAGTCACAAGAATGTAATTTTTATTAACTAGAAGCTAAATCCATATTGTTACAGATATTCATAGTTCATATATAAGTACCGTATTTCTAGAAGTGTCCCTTGTCCAAATTCAGAGATAGTTTTGGAAAAGCTGAGCTGTAATTGGTAAAACAGAGTTATGTTCACATATAATGCTTTCTTTAGGTCTCTTCTAGCTCAGGGATTGGTTGTTTTCCATCAATACTCTTAATGAATGCATGAAAACAGGGAAGTATGAGCCAAACTGAGTGAGGGATGTTTTTCACTCCAACCCATTCACTGAAACCATTGTTTACCAGTGTGGGTTGAGGATGGAGGATACATTTTGGTGGACCACCTCATAGAGACCTGATAGGCTAAAACAGCCTGGCCTGGTACAGCCAGGGATTTGGAACCTGGACCCGGCCATTCTCTGTACTGTTCTTGACCTCATGGGTGCCACTAGTTCTTCTTGAGCGGTAATGACAAAGAAGGTGGCTGCTAGTAAGACACGTCTCCCAGGTGGAGTCTGTTTCTTCTGAAGAGTGTCCAGTAAGGGCTTTGAGGTGGCCAGAAGTAGCAGGAAGAACTCCAGTTCATTGCAGAAGCAAGATTGTTATAGGGTTAGGCAGTCCAAGCTGCTAGAGAGACTCCTTGCATAGGAAAAGTTACTGAACATGTCCAAAGAAAGTCAGGAGTTCTCTCTTGATTTTAGACTGAGAAATTACTCTCATAGAATTACACTCTCTACAGTGTAACAGATTTATATAGGAGCACTGTAGGCGGCAGTCTTGAATTCAGAAGGTATATTGCCTGGGTGATTTCTGGCATCATACAATGGCAATACCTGGCATTGTACATTGAGATGACATGTACTACTAGAGCTTCCAAAAGCTCATAAAGGAAAATAAAGAGGAGAAAAACAGAAGTAAAGAGAGTATGTAGTCGGTAAATAATGGTAGGTGCAGATTTGTTTGGGTTAACTTACATTATAGGCATCCGCCCCATCTGAAGTTCTTCACCTACTTAAAGCCATACATATATATCCCTTAAAATGTTTCTGTAGTGTCTGCCTGAATTTACTGCTTAAACTGTTTTCTTGCAGCATCAAAGTTCCTGCACTAATGTAATTATTCCAGTAGGAGATCCCTTGGGCATCTTGGATGGTTCCTTGGAGGGATCACCTGCCCAACAATGACGGCTTACTTCTAAATCCAGAGAAATACAGATCAGCAGAACATTTGCTAAGATAAGTGACTGCTCAATAGCAATAAAAGGCTAAAAAGACTGCTTCGTTTGTACCTATCATGGGGTGTGCTTTTTTCCCACACAATGGAACATATGTTACTCTCACTGACACCATCAATAAGACGTATTTTACTCTTACTGTTGTGCAGGGTATTGGGTTTTAATTTCCACTGACACCAAAAATGGGATTTCACTGACACCAATGGGTCTTATTTTATACCCATCTACACCAGCAATAAGACCCCTGCAGTCCATAGGCTTACAGAAGACTACATTTTCATGTAAGAAAGACTACTTTCCATCTGACTACAGCAGAAATGCACAAATTATTATTGTCCCTTCAGTGGTTTTGTATTCCTCTATCTGTTATGTCTTTGCCTGGTGTGCAGAACAAAATAAGCTGACTCACTTTTTTTATTAAAAATATATTTTGCCTTGATGCTTTTAAGTCTCAATATTCTTCCAGTTCTTTTCTCTCTTCCATGTCGCCCCAGATCCTGAATTGTCTGAAACATAGCAAAGCATAGGGCAAACACAATACATGTGACCATATGGTATGAAGCAACACCGACTTCTTGCTACATATAAATAGCAGCATAAACCTTCTTCTTCAGCTCACTCCCCAAGGATATACACTATTATTAGCTTTGTACCTATGTGTTTGTTCGGCGACACGTAAACCCCCCAAGGTATCCTACCTAATTATTTTTGAATGTTTGTTACTATCCAAAGCAACTTGTGTCGTGCCCCCCATGACTAAAAATCCTGTGGCTACAAAATTTCATTTGTTTCTTCAGGAATAAATAAGTAAATGATTATTCCCTGACTACCTGCAGGTTTGGTTAGGCATGTGTTGTGTGGACTGGGTTTTTATGTTTTACAAAATGCATTATGATGATAGGTGTGAAAACTGAAATAATTTATGGACCCGAGCACCTCTAAAAAATGTGACTGTCCCAAATGGCCTGAGTTTTTGAGCAGACTTTGCAATGTTTTCTTTCATGTTATTATTGTTAATATTTTTGATTACTTCACTATTTATTAAAAATACTTCCATCTTTAAAAAAAATGCTGTATTGTCTGCAGATTTTGCACTGTCCCCCAGCCTGCATCACAGGTCCTGCACCACCACTTTCATTCCTGATGTCATCAGAAGCCAGCTGTCTCCTTCTAAGTTCCTACAGCCAGTCCTCAGATAACACTATGTAAGATACTGGGCACTTTCTTGTTCCAGGACATTTGTCATGGTGTCATCTCTACATATATATTGCAGGACTTGGTCATCTTCTTCCCATTACATGCACATCACGCCCCAAAACATTAACACAATTCTGCAGGTAGATGTGGTATGTAGCTTTTCGTGCAGCGTATGGAAAAAAAAACAACAAAAAGAATGAGTGATGTGCAGTGCCACACTTCAACTGACCATAGTGAGGGAATTAAATATGCAGAAGCATCGATCCTAGAAAGTCTTATATTTATCCAATGAAGGTAGAAGGAGGAATGTCTCCGTTCATTGGCTAGACCATAAAATAACTCGTAAGGTGAGTAGTTGAAAGAACAGATAGCCACAAATGTTAGTTTATAGCCATAAAAAAACTTAAAAGTAAACGTTTTCATGGGCTTGTCATCTGTAATCATAATGGCAGCTCTATAAACAATTGCATATGAACCAAATTATTCCTTAAGACTGAAAACTGGCCCCAATATACAGTAACCTTACTCCATTACCTGGCTGGTGAGCCCCTAATATATTCTCTGTTTCTTCAACTACTTCCCATGTATATAGTGTTCTGTCCATTCCTGCTGATGACACAGGTGCTTATAAACCCCTGTTTCCCCTTATCTGACAATTTTAAGAAACATGGAGGGTTTATACTAAGATTGGGGTGAGGAAGGCAGAGAATAATGATATGGCCGGTGAAGGTCTGATTTAACATGACCCTTGGTTCAGAGGAAGGGTTGCACTTTATTGCAGACAAGTCCAGCAGCATATACTTACTCCTCTTTGCTTCCCTTTTGCCTGTTCATCCATTTGGAGAAGAAACTCCCATTGTGAGGTGCAAACAAGGATGTCATAGTTTCTAAAGGGCTTTGGGCTCCTCTATATGGGTACTGATTGTCCCAGCACTGTCAAAAGACGAGCTACATTATTGTCCATACCTGGAAGTACCTCATGCTTCCTTCATCTCACAATGCTAACCAAATTGGTAGTAAAGCCCAATAAAGGTTTTGCTGAGGATGGAATTAAAGCAAACATTTGACCTGACTAGTAATGTGATTGGCTTTTGCGATTTGAGCACGGAGACCTAGTTATGATGGCCCTCACATGGGATATTGAAATAAAAGTTACATTTAATTATTGAACTAGAATGTTGATGAGGGGGGAAGAATAAAAAATACAAGTAGATTAAACTTTTGTTTTCATAACACTAGATAGAGGCACATAATGGCTTCCTCTATAATTATTGGATCAAAGGATTAATTTATAGGCTTGTTTCTAATTGAGAGTCAAAGGATTATTATATCTTGCCCTTATTCTTCCTTAATATTATAACTACAGTATTTTAAAATATTATTCTTCTTTGTTTTCATCCTGCCCCTCCCTATTATTATAGTGGCATCCTTTATCTTAATGATATCTTGCTTCCAGTGGCCATAACGCCATCAGATCGTAGATACCCTTCATCTGTCTTTGAGGAGATTTTGCCTCTAACTTATTTTAAATTGCTGCTAAAAAAAAGTGCTTTTATATTACTAGAATTGTAGCCATAAACTAGAAACTGTATAATAGCATTTTGCATAACACTTTTCTTTATATACAAGATACAAGTCCTGTACAAGGTTAGGACTATGGAGGAGGGTTGCAGCAGGGAAGCATTGGGAAAGTAGCTATACCTAGGCCAGGTTGTGGGCTTTAAAGACATTTATGCTTGTTCTGTTCAAATCAATAAGATTTACAAGTGAGACCAAAAAGTGTCACCTAAAGCCCTGAGGTTTCACAGAACTATAGTTGAGAAACATTGGTTTAGAGATTAAAAAGTATACTCTGGACATTTCTAGAATTTAGTCAATTTAGATTGATGGTTGTACCCTCTGTTGGAGAAGGGAACAAAGGTTTAGTATAAGGTAGCAGTCAATCCCTTCCCTGGCACATAAATCTTTGGGCCTAGGAAACTTTTTGGCACCTTTTTATATGGGCTTTTAACACAAATCAGAAGAAAACTGTTGCTAAAGGGGGGCCCTTGCCCTAGACCACTGAAGAGATGAGCTGAATTCCATATTCTGACCCCAGTTACCCACTTCAGTTCCTTTGTTAATCCCTTGTCGCCCAGTCTGTGGTTTTCCCTGTTTATTGACCTCAGTGTCACCCATGGCTCTTGTCTCTTCCTGTGTCTCCTGCGTTTCCTTGTATCTTTGGTGACCCCTGTGTCACCGTTATATATTTTATGGATTCCTGGAACTTGACGCCTTGCTTTGTTTCTGAGTAGGGATGAGCAAGAATGCCTCTGACATTCTCATGAAAATTTCCTCGAAGTTCTGATGGGTCCACAAAATTTCGTCAAACCGATTTCACGGACCCATCCGAAGATCGAGTAAATCATTACTGGAGGAGTATCATGGCTGCAATGCAGCTGTGGGAATCCTCCTGTACGTGATCCCCGGGCACTAGAGGTTTAATAGGCGCTTTCCTCTATTTACCTTCTAGTGCCCAAGGATGGTGCACAGGAGGATTGTACTCCTTCTGTTAGTGTGAGTCACAGGATGTCAGGATGATTCCCATGGCTGCATTGATTCATGATGAGCACAGCTGCGGGACTTCTGTGTTCTTGGATAGAAAATCTCTATCCAAGAACACATACTATAGGGCTGCAAGAGCAATCAGGGGAGCGGAATTGTCAGCTCCGCTCCCCTGATTGCTCTTGCAGGTCCCAAAAAATTCGATCTTGACGATCAAATTTACACAGGTCGTTCTCACTTACATCTTTGGTAAGCAAGAACGTCCTGATTTGCCGTGTGATCGAATTTTAAAATTTCGCTCGCTCATCCCTATTTCTGACTTCTCATGTGTGCTGCTTGCCTTGACCTTGGCTTTCCTTGACTATTCTCCTTTCCGGTGATTCGGTACCACACAATGTTTTGCCCACCCGGTGTCTCCAAGGTCTGCACGCTGATTACATTCTGCACCCTGGCCCTTCTCAGGGCTCACACCACCACTGTGCAAGCTATAAGGCCCCTAGAGCCTCCATCTTTCCAAGTATGACAAAACAGAACATAATTGCTGGCTTTTATTAGTTCTCCCACTCACAGCTTGATTTGTGCTGATTGGAAAACTATAGGCTGATGCATTACCTTGCATTAGTTGCATTTAAAAAATATTTTATTTACCTTTTTATTAAAAACAAAGCTACTTTTTTATATTTGCATACAATTTATATTTTTGAATATACACCAATATACTTGCATGCCTTGTATACCAGGAAAGCATTTAGACTTTTGCTACTCTTGACATTATATTCCCAAGATAAACCTTTAAATATAGATACATCCATTGGTGTCATAACATTAAGAATTTAAGACATCTTTTTAATAATTCCTAACAAAGAGGAAAGTCATTCCTAAAATGACTGATCAGAGGTGCAGGAATAAAATAATTCCCACTGGATCCATGAGGAAGTGCTTGTAAAGGGCATTGCTAAAACCGTTCATTTAATATTATAACAAGCCAGAGTCTTTTTTGCTTTTTCTCTGCATACCTTGCAATATATACCGAATCCACTGACTGCATTCTAAATACAAAAGAAACCATATGTAAAAAAAAAAACTAAATAACACCTCAGATACAAAGAAAGTGAATTTCTGTATATTTCCTGTTAAATGTAGTTCTTTTTCTACCAATTTAATTCAGGGGAAAGTCTTCTTTTCTTCTTTGTAATCCCTACAAAGGAGCTTTTATTGTAAACAATTATTAATCAAATCTTCATGTTTTATTCATTTAGAAGAGATTTTCCAAGTGGACAATTCCACATTTTTAATAATGAAAGCAAATACAGTAGTTGCATTATTTCCCATTTCCATATTATGAATAAATCACAAAATGTTTAAACGTAAAAAGGTACTGGATCAAGAGTAATATGGGGGCACTGGACCAAGAGAAACCTGGGGGCATTGGAGTAAGAAAAACTTGGGGGCACTGGACCAACTGGGACCTGGGGGGCACTGGAAAAAGAGGAACTTTGGGGCACTGGACCAAGAGAAACCTGGGGGGCATTGGACTAAGAGGAACCTGGGGGGCACTGGACCAAGAGCAACCTGGGGGCACTGGACCAAAAGGAACCTGGGGTACACTGGACCAAAAGGAACCTAGGGGCAATGGACCAAAAGGAACTTGAGGGCACTGGACCAAAAGGAACTTGGAGGTCACTAGACCAAGAGGGATCTAGGAGAGTACATAAGGGGAGTAAGTACAAATACCATTGACCACAGAGCTGAAGGATCAAAAGACAGTTTAGCCATAGCCATGGACAAAAGACCAAGGGGTATGTGGGTATTAATGGGGATTATTTACCTGGGGAAGATAAGTCAATAATTGTTATGATAACAAGGCTTCAAGACTGAAAGGACTCTTCAGCCTAGGGTAATGAAAGAGGGCCAATAGGTACCTGGATACTGTAGTAGAAAGAAATATGTGATGCCAAATTCAAAGGGTATTTGGCATCATTTACATTCATTTTTCCTTGAATAAATTAAAGGAAAAAAGGACTTGGATAGGACCATGAGAAATTGTGTTGCTGCAGATTCGCAGCTGTTTTCTTGGAATCCAGGCCCAGAATGTCCTGGATGGAATGGGTGGGCCATTTACTCCATCCTACTTCCAGGCCAGAAATTGAGAATAGTTAAGAGGCACCCGGCTGATAATAAAAAATTCACATTTGTGGGACAGAGGACAGGTTGCACATGGGGGACAGGTTTTGTGTAGCCCATATGCTGGGAGACCCCAGGAGGTCTCTAAAAGAATAAGAACTGCAGGACCAATAGCTCTGAAGACTGTATTATAGCTAAGAGGCTAAATTTGTGTTTTTCTTATCATGCTGTGATGACTCCTATGTAATGTATTCCAAAAGGCTTTGGGCTTTTCCCTGGAAAAAAAGGTGCCAACCCCACGCACGTACAGTGAGAGATCGGGTGATGTAGACAGAAGAAAGACAGAAGCGGTGGTAGCGCCCTGCACTTTCTCTGTACCAAAACAGATAAAGATTTCAGGGCGACCCAGGATCGAATCGAGACCAGGTGTGGAGGGATCAGGGGCTCTGTGGACGTAATGGTAAGTGTAATTTTTTTAATATTATTTTTCATTTACTGACAGTTCCATTTTAAGCATTTGCGTTTTAAAATCCTAAGCTGTGATATATCATTAGTTATTAGGTCTTCATTAATACAGTCCTTTCTCCTTCAGTCTTAATTTAAATATGTTCAGACGGATTTATGATTTCATGAACACATTGGGTGTTGGGACCCCTTTTATACCAATGTCTTTATTATATATTTATTTTGAATTACCGTATTTTTCGGACTATAAGACGCTCCGGCCTATAAGACGCACCCAATTTTAAAGGAGAAAAACCTAGAAAAAAAAGATTTGAACAAAATACTAAAAAAATCACTCTGTGTCAATGTATCGCCTTCTAATCACTCTGTGTCAATGTATCCCCTTCTAATCACTCTGACACAGAGTGATCAGAAGGGGATACATTGACACAGAGTGATTAGAAGGGGATACATTGACACAATGTATCCCCTTCTGATCACCCTGTGCCAAAAAATCATACTCACCCGATACCGCGATCCCGCGATGCTGTGGGCTTCTTCTTCTCCTCGCTCTCCTCCTGGCTGCAGCGCGTGTCCCCTCCTCCTCTGAGCGAGGAGAAGCCGACACGCATACCCCAGCGATCCCATAAGCAGGCTGATCCAGCCTGCTTACCGGATCGCGAGGGCACGTGTGCCGGCTTCTCCTCGCTCAGAGGAGGAGGAGGAGACACGCGCTGAAGCCGGGAGGAGAGCGAGGAGAAGCCGACACGCATACCCCAGCGATCCCATAAGCAGGCTGATCCAGCCTGCTTAAGGGATCGCGGGGGAAGGCGTGTCGGCTTCTCCTCGCTCAGAGGAGGAGGAGACACGCGCTGAAGCCGGGAGGAGAGCGAGGAGAAGAAGCACGCAGCATCGCGGGATCGCGGTATCGGATGAGTATGATTTTTTTTAATTATATTTAACATGTATTCGGTGTATAAGACGCACCCACTTTTCCCCCCCAGTTTTGGGGAAGAAAAAGTGCGTCTTATAGTCCGAAAAATACGGTATATATTTCAAAAGTGTGAAAGCTGTGATTTGTAAAAACAAAACATAGCTATTTATCTGGGTAAGTATTACACAAGTGTCTTATATTTTGCCTCTTTTAACACTAATAATATTGTTATTGTTTTTATATGTTTGTTACTTGTTTCTTCTGGCCTAGTGTGCCTTCTTGACCTCCTTAAATGACCTAGAAGTCCAAAAAGTTTGCCAACCCCCTGTTCTAGGTGATTCACATGGAGCACAGCACAGGCCAATTTTGCAGAAGGACCCCAGTACGTTTTACCCCAGTACGTTGCAGAAGAGATTTCTCATTTCAGTTTCTCACCTTGGTGCCACAGGCCAAATGCAGAAGTTGGATAACTGTGATTCCAATTTTTATGTTTTTGGGTTTTACCTGCTAACGGTACTTCATTTAAGGAGCGGGCACATAGAATGTAAGCCAGACCCCCATTATGGTAAGGTCCTCTTTAAAGCCGGAACAGATAAAATGTGTCTATAGCCTATAATTGCTCTTTGATTCTCCATAGATGAGTCAGTGCCTACCATCTGCAGATCTTTCCATTTTCTATAATCATACACCAACCAGTATAGCAATATTCTTCCATACCACAATAATTAATATAAATCACTTTTTTAAATGTACACATTATCTGGAAATAAATACACGTCTCACCGTTCACTGACAGTCATATAGACAACTGCTGGTCACAATAATCTTATTACCGAGCTGTCTCTATCAGAGAGATAACAAATAGTATGGAAAGCGCTCATTAATATCCATTTTGGGTTAATGCACCTGGGGGGCTACTCCTTGAACATGTCATGGCCATTAGTATAATTTGCTGCTTGGAGAAACTGATTCATTTAACATGTCACTGCCAATAACGACAAATGCATTAGATGTATTTTAATAATTTTTTTTCACGTGCATGATATCCTTTGGAGGTTCATTTAAACCATATTCGGCACAAATTATGATACTATTTACAATATATATATATATATATATATATATATATATATATATATATATAATTTTAATATATGGTATATCTCATCTTCTACACATTACTCGTTACTTAGAGGTAATTAAAATCCATGGAAGTGTATCATATCTGTTTATTGGTCATGTGATTACGGCACTTCAAACATGACATGACTATGGACTTTGTACAGCGCTGATATGATATGATGGCGCTATATAAATACTGTGTAATAATAATAATAAAAACATAAAGCTTAAAACCATCTCCAGGAGCTGCTGGAGAAAGTTGTGTACATGCTTAAAATTTTATCACCCAAGACAAATGTTGTTAATTGTCGCCATTTACCTGAGATAAGTCTGAGGATATCTTGAGTTGTCTACATAAGTCTGAGGATATCTTGTGGTTGAATCGTGGTACTGCAGGGATTTGCTTTTGTTTGAAGGTAAGTATTGCAGTTCAATGGGGTGACTATCCCAACCAAGTGTCAGTATATCCAGAATTGGTCCAAATTGATTATATTTATTCCTCTCCTATTGAATAACAAACAGATTGTTTTATTAGGCTTTACCCCAGTGAGATGTGGTTAAGGACCTATAGGGTTGTATTCAAAAAAATGAGTCTAATAAAGTGTGTAATTTAATACAACCCTATTGATCCCTTACCATATCTCACTGGAGTTACACCTAATGAAACAATTTGTATGTTATGTAATGGGCAAAGAAAGGATTTTGACCAATAGCTGATATGCTGACACTTAGGATTGGGTCACCCCATTTAATTGTTTTCTTAAAAAACACTGAAAGAACCATATAACAAAAAAAGAGCTTGAATTCGGACTTTACAGAATGAAAATATGTACAGAAGAAAATACATGGACTGCCACTGCTGGGTTTCTGGTTAAGTTGCCTGGTTGTACTTTTTTTGAACCACCCACCCAGAACAAGCATGTAGCCACTAAAGTCAGGGGGAAAACAAAGCCTTTATTCATATATTTTGCTGGTCTGTGAGTTAGTATAATGATTTTGGGCATGACAGCCAAGCAGCTTATATATTTAAAAGAAAAGAGTGTAGAATTGGTGCCTCCGAATTGGTGAAGGCCGGTAGGGAAATTGTCCCTGCTGCTTTTCCTAGCACTAGTATGAAGATGATAAGCCACTCTCCAATGGTGCCATCCACAAAAAAATGTTATCATTCCCACCATTGACAAGCAGTCTCAGGTTTTAGATTCCCTCACCCCCAATGGGCTTAGCACTAGAGACCTCTTCAGCATAGCTGGCTTTTGGGTTTGGGCCAAATGGACAACTTCCAAGGCCTTCACCTACTCCAACGTCCCAGGTGACAAAATTGCGGGGGTGAAGGGAGCTGGAATGCTGTGCATTTAACGCCCCCGTTTTATATTTGCCCAGACCCCACTTTGCTTTTTAAGTTGAAATGTATCAAAGAAGAGCATTGAAGATCTATGATGGAGTCAGATAGGAAGGAGCTGTTGGGAGAAAGACATTTATTTTGAGCGTGTCTCGTCCTGTAAGAATTGCTATGAATTTCAATGTTTATATGCGGCTCTCACACGTGTTATACTTATTTTGATTTAGTCTGGCGACCCGCGTGTATTGATATCGGTGTCATTTTGTTGTTGCAGAATATTTGCTTTTAAAGAGAGAAAAATGAGGAGGCTCAGGAACAGCGTGATCACTTTGATCTGATCATAATGCATTGTTCGAATTTATAGAAAAAAGCAAAGTCTCCGGCATCTATCAATGTGACGTATTGATTAAGCAGCTCACTAGATATGTTTAAACTGTGCTATTCAGCAGCTTGTGTATCGAAACAAGGATTGTACTTGTCTTGTGGTTTGCCGCTTCTAATTTGAAGCCAGGATCAAATTGAGGCAACAAAAATATCCTTTGGTGCCCAAAAAGAAAGTCTTTGCCAAGTGTCCCCCTTCTTTACCCCTGGGCACACCTCCGAATCCCCACCCTTTACTGATCATCATCGTTTCTGAAAATGGTTATTTGTGTATGTTCTTGGAAGTTTTTTTCCTGTGAATAAGATTACGAAACCTAAAACACAGTTCTCAAATTCAACCAAAAATTAAGGATCCCTAATAGGAGCTCCCTTGATGCCCCTGATACCCCCTGAGGGCATGTAGCTGGTATTCACATAGCAGGGGTAGCCACACACTTGTAGCCATTCTTGGTAGGGGAATGTCAGCATACATGCACAGCTGATATTTTCTGGTGCTTTGGAACCACTTTAAGATTCCCTCCACGCAATATTTTCCTCTAAGAGACCCTTTACCTGCCCTGTGATGTTAAAGACATCCTTGTGCACAAGGTGACAACATTGCTTTCAATGAAAGAAAAGAGGAGACGGGAGGGGGGGAGAAAGAGAGGGAGAGAGAGAGAGAGAGAGGGAGGGGGGGGAGGGAGAGGGAAGAGAGAGAGAGAGAGGAGAAAGGGAAAAAGAGAGAGGGGGAGAGAGGAGAGATAGGGAAATAAAAAGGAAGGGGGAAAGTAAAGAAAGAGGGACAGGGAGAAATAAAAGAGAGAGAGAGAAATGTAGAGGGAAGAGAGAGAGAGGGGCATGTTGGGGGGGGGGGAATGGGAGGGAGTGGGGAGAAAAATGGAGAAGAAAAGGGAGATAGAGGGGCTATAGAGAAGGATGGAGAGGGTAGATGGGGAGAAAGGGAGGGAAGATTAGAGATATAGAGAATAGAGAATAGAGAAGATTGATACCTTTAATACACCTTTCACAGATTTCTGCAGTTAATGTGACCTCTGTATTATCCATTTTTGCTTCCTATCACTGGTGCAGCTGGTTGGCCAGCCACAATAGGTTCATGTTCAACATAGCGATGTTGTAGAGTTACCCCTGATGGTCATAGGCCATGGACTAGGTAGCCTTGTGGCGTTTCTACCTCTGATGATGTTATATAATATTTTTCACTTTTGTTTAGGGTAAATATTCACAGCCTATTTCACCTACCTATAAAAAGAAGAGCATAATGCAATATAAAGTGATGGTCTATCTTACGTGGGATTATATAAGGCTCTTGATGACCCCCTCCCCTCGTCTCATAGCTCTCCAGGGAGCCAAACTAATCAAAGATTTGGGTCCATCCTTTCACCATTTGTTTGCAAACCAGAGAGTCTTATATAAGAGCTGAATTCATTTACAGGGTAAATAAGCTGATCTTTGTATCTATATGTCCTCAGAGGGAATATGAACTGAAGATGATGACTAGTGTGTATTCCATTAAGTAGACGCCGTTTAGTAAACAAACATTCGGTTTTGAAGCCTCTGTTATCAGCCGCCATTACAGTCTCATCCATTAGGAGTATTTTAAGAGCACTTAGCAACAGCAAAATTGTTTGATGGTCTAATCCAGAAAAATATGATGTTCCCACACAGTTATCAGTATGTGCGAGTGTTAAGGCTGCTGTCTGAATCAGCACCAAGGTTCAGAAAGGCGCCGGTGTAGTAAATGGTCTCTGTTCAGCCTCCCCGCGCACGGCCTGGCATTTCAGTTAAAGGTGATTCTGGTATACAAATTGGATGAAGAAACCGCAGCTGTAATCAAAGTGAATTTTCATGCAGCTGATGCAGTTTATTAAATGGATCCCGCTGAACACGCAATCAGAAAATGAAAGCAGGAATTCTTCAGTGAATGAATAAAAGAATTGGCTTTTTGCATTACTTTCACCAGTGAAATATTTCCTTAAAGGACCACTAAATGTAAATAAAAAAAATATATATATATATATATCTCACCTGTGCAAAAGCTACCTCCTATACCATCCATTACCTTCCTTCCTGTAACCGATTACCAATGCATTGAAGCAAAAGTAAAATTAGACATAACAACAATATAATAAAATTTGTCTCTCAACCCCATATAATTTATGCCCATGTTTTAAATGACATCCATGAAAACAACCCAATTCCCTCCTATTTCACAGTACATTAATTATGGTAGCAGCCATATTGCATAGGTAGATCACATCCTGTTTAGAAAGCTGTGTTAAAACATTAAATTGCATACTGTATTCATTTGCCTAATTTATCAGAATCTTCCTGGTTTGTTTACTGAGCAATTAGAAGCCTATATCCTGATCCAGTGTCAGTGCTTACCAGGTGCCAATCACTCAATCTAATTCCAGTTAATCCATTATATGTGAACCAAGGAGGATTTCATTGGGTAATATGTCAACTTTATTAAAACTCTATGAAATGCAAAATTAAATCAATTACATACTTTAGAACTGTTCCCAAAAAAACTGAGTGCATCAACCTCTGATTCTGTTTACTGGGGTTATTTATACCAAGCGAAAAATGTTTCTAAATACTAGAATTGTTTTTTTGGTACCTGACCTTCAATACACAATCATAAAATGTTGAAATATCCCAACAATGTTAAAATACAGCTTTTGGTAATAGACAAAAATTATATTCACAATACTTTACATGTACATGGTTCATTTAGAATGTAATAAAAAACGTCTCAAACACTCAATGCGTTTCACAGTAAAAAAAAATCTGCTTCATCCGAGTTTTATGTACAGGGATGTAACATAGAAACTCATATACAGAATAAAACATATCCTCCTTACTGATAACCCCTTCTGGGATGGCAGGCCACATGCCTGGAGGGGGAAAAGGTAAATCAGATGGCTTCAGACCAAATAGGGGTCTTGGTCAGGTCATTTATATTGTCACAGAATTCAATGCCTCCAAGAGAGTAGTAAAATCACAACCATGCATTGCCACGATCACAACCATGATTTTTATTCGGTAACCTGTACAAAACATTCCAGATAAAGCTGATTTTTGTGCCGTGAAACGGGTTGAGTGTTAGTATCATGTTTTGTTACATTCTATGAGCACAGAGATACCATGTTCATTTATGGCATTGAGAAAATATATTTTAACAGTGTTGTGATGTTTCAAAATTCTATGATTATGTATTGAATGTCAGATATTGATACTGGTAAAGTCCCGTTCCTGTTGATAGAAACTTTTTTTTGTTTGTGTTGATTTTCAATTGGGGTGTGGAGTCTATTATAAAACCATTTACACCAACTCAACTTTTTCTATTGGCGATATGGCACATAACTGACTTCAAGACAATTGTATGGCAAATAGGTTCTGAACTGATCCTGTTCCATCTTTGTATAGTTTTTTAAATAAACTGGTAACATTGAAAGCAACTGGAAAAATAAAATCAATCAGATGCTCCAAAACTGTGCCCCAGCAACAGTAAAATAGATCACATCAACTTCCATATTGTCCATATATATCTTTCTTTATGGGGCCATATGGCACACAACTGGTTTCAAGCCAATGGTATGGCTATGGGGCAATGGCTTCTGATACGATGACTTTTGATATGATCACTTTCTATCTTTTTAAATAAACTGTTGACATTGAAAGTTACTGGGTAAATGCAGGTAAATTTACTGTTATCATTTAGGCTATCAGTTGATTGCATGAAACATCAATGCATGCACGGTTGGCAGGAATCATCTTAATTACTCAGGGAACAGAATTCTAGCAGACTGTCATATCTGCAACTTAAGGAGCTGGCATACACAGTAATAGCAGAGCGTAATTCATAACATTTTTTCACTGCTTCATGAAGCACAAGTAATTTCTGGCAGCTATTTCATCAAACTCCTGGTTGCAAAGTCTGTTTTGTGTCTGTTTAATAAGTATCATCAATGCTGTAATGGAGCACAGTTCATACCATGCATTTCACAAGATACGGAAAGCTGGAAGTTGTTTATGTTTTATGATTATGGAACAAGCTCAGATCATTTTTATTCATTGATAAAAGGCAGATCACAGATTTAAGATACTCAAATCAAGAAAAGTCAAATCATGGTGGCTGGGCTACCGGTATCATAGACCTATGACCTGATTCTGTCTTGTATCCATCATAATAATAAATTAAATTAACATTTACATCTGCCGGCATTTGAGATCTCAGCACCAACATCCCTATATACAGAAATGATTCATGAGTAAGAGTGACAAGACAGAAATGTCTTGTTTCAAATATACTGATATTACTTATTTTGTAAAATATATAATTGCTTAACAAAACTCATAAAATCTTATTTAAAAATGTTTATATTACAGAAACTACTAAGGATAAGTGATTCAGGATGTGGGAGGGGCAGCGAATGTCACATATCCTTCCCGCTAAAGCGCATAAAGTTCTTGCAATGTGTCTCCACTAGTGCCCCCTAGCTCTGCTGAGCATTTCCTCTACACCTGCTGTTTAATTCTGTGCTCTCCCTGTCAAGCTCCTGTGTTAACCCCTTATTGCTCAGTCTGGTGTTTCCCTGCCTGTTCCCTTGTGCTGCTCCAGTGTTCATCTGTGTCCGCAGTATCCCTGTGGCTCCCATGTCACCTGTGCCTCCTGACGCTTCCAGTGTCTCCTGTGTTCCCTGTGTCTGTGGTGGCCCCTGTGTCACCGGTGTCTTTTTCCCGGATTTCTGGTTCTGGACCCCTGGCTTGTTCCTGACCTTTCAACACCAGCCATCCTTGACAATTCTTATGCCTACTGATTTGGTATCTTTCTGCCCACCCTGGAGTACCCAAAGACCGCAACCTGGCAGTAACCTGCAGCATAACATCCTCCCCACTAGAGGCTCTGAAGAAGACCTGGTTACTGCTTACACTCTGCGCCTTGGCCTTTCTTAGGGCTCACACCACTCCTGTACAAGCCATAGTGCCCCCTTGTGGCCCTGTCTCCCCAAGCGTGACAGAGACAATTTGAGGGTACTGCAAACTGGGCAATAGTCAAGGGCTCTACCTTCTCCAAGGACCTCATTTGACAACATGACAAGGGGTGCATCTAGCTGATTGCTGTGCATTTTAACCCCCCAATAAATATTTTATTGGTGTTTAATTATCAAAAGGTCAATACAAATTTAGACATACAATACATAACTCAGAGCTCTCCATAGTCACAAAAGGAAGATCATCCCAAAATAAGAAAGATAATTGCAACACCCAATAAGCCGGTACTAGTAGGAAGCTGGAAAAACAGCATACAGATATAGGAAACCGTCATATCCTCTGTAAATGAAGACTTGTGTATTGAAAGAATAACTGTGGGAGAACCAAGACTCTAGTAGTGCCACACTTACCTCTTCCTCATTAAAGCGCAGACGCCTTTCTCCTGCGCATGCGGGCAGTTCTGACTCTGGGTGTGCCTAGGCTGGCAATCTTTATCAGCCTCGCTGGCCAATCAGGAAATAGCCTCTTAACCATCCCTTGCTATTTAGCTAGCTCAGACACAGCTCTCAGCGTTCGTGCAATGTGTCTCCACTGATGCCGAGCCCCTAGTTCTGTTAAGCTAGTTCCTGTACACCTATTGGCTAATTCAGTGCTTCCTCTAACCAGGTCCTGTGTTAACCCCTTGTTGTCCAGTTTGTTGGTTCCCAGCCAACTTCCCTGTGCTGTTCGAGTGTTCCTCTCTGTCTGTGGATATCCCTGTGTCACCTGTGTCTCCTGTTGCTTCCAGTGTCTCCTGTGTTCTCTGTGTCTGTGGTGGCCCCTGTGTCACTGGTGTCTGTCTCCTGGATCCCTGGTATTTGACCCCTGGCTTGTGACCTGACCTCTCTTGCTTGCTGCCTGCCTTGACCCCGGCCTTCCTCGACTATTCTTAAGCTGTGTGATTTGGTACCGTGTTTCATTCTGTCCACCCTGGTGTGCCCAAGGACTGCAACCTGGCAGTAAGAGCAGCGCAACATCCTCTCCATCAAAGGTTATGGAGAAGACCTGGTTACTGCTTAGACTCTGTGCCTTGGCCCTTCTCAGGGCTCACACCATTCCTATGCAAGCTGTAGCGCCCCCTAGTGGCCCCCTCTCCCCAAGCGTGACAAGTAAAACACCATGGACAACTAAACACATGCACCTACATGTACCACATTCATTTATAGGAATAGGAAAGAGTCAAAGGGTAATTGGGGGGAAGTAGGGCAGGGTATCCTGTGTGTCCTGATAATGTACCGCTCATCTGTCATAGATGGAAGTATCTTGTAGAGATAACAATAGTCCAGGGAATCAAATTCTCAACAGAATGTCATGTGCCCGGATAATTAAACTTTATTCAGGGCTGCTGAACCCCCCACTTTTTTTTTGTCCAATGCCCCATTTTGTATTAAACTATCTATGGGAGGGGACCTAAAAAATGTAAGCAGATTTCCCAACTTAGTTGGCGACATGTAAAGGTTAATTATAGTATACTAATAAAGTCTAAAAGATCTCCTCCCACCCAATGTTACCTTTCTTTCAATTTAGTTATTACGGATCAGTTATAAATGCCTGAGCCATGGAGTTTGCCTTTGTATTTAGAAGAAGACCAAAGTATTAACAAGGCCAACATATAGACCAACCTGGCCAGGTGACCTGCTAAAGATCTGAGAAGGTAAAGAAAGGAGGAAAGGGATACATTTAGTTTTTTTTATATTCTTTATTTATTTCATGTAATTGAAAAGGGAAGAACAATACAATATAAAAAAAGTAGAAAAAAAAACTAAGAAATCACAGAACATATAAATTTGCGGGTACTAATCAATTAAATAGGCAAACATTTTCAGGTAAAGTAGGAAGTATAAAAACCTGGGTAACATGTAAAGTACAGCTCTAAAGACAACAAGCTCCATTAATGGTAACCACCAAGCATTTACTTGGGGTCCAGGTAGCATTTATATTCCAGGGAATCTATAAAAAGGATCCATCAGGTCCAAGATGCATTTAACATTTCTTAACGGTGGAGGTTGGAGGTGAGGTCCTCCATGTGCATTATTTCAGTTACATTTCACAGCCAAAGCCCAATATTGGTGGGGGGACTTGTTTTCCATGGTAAGGAGATGCACGCCTTATCCATTGTAAGTGCCTGAGGACCAACCTAATATAAATCTTTAGATGGGGGACCCCTGTATTGGAACAAGAACAAAGTGGGAAAGGATAATCAGACAGTTTTTGAAGTCACCCATTCCACACCAGAACTCCTTGAGCACCAGACATGATCAAAAGTTGTGAAACATAGATCCTACCCCAGTTTCACACCTCCAGCAGGTACTGTTGGGGAAAACTGATACCACCTGTCTGGGGTCCTATACCATCAGAATATAATCTTATACACCATGCATTGAGGTCATTTGAAAGTATAGTCATCATTAAGTTTTAAAATTTGTTTTATAAAACTAATTTTTTTTCTTAGGGATTAAAGAATACTATATTTAAAAAATATGTGACCTTTGCTTGGTGTTACACATCCTTAAGAGTGTCAGTTTCATGATGTAAATTAGCTATAATATATTCAGCTTCTTTCTATAAAGTTATCTGTACTGCTATAAAACTAAAATCTGATTTCCAGAGAAGTATATGCAACCAAATGCTTATTGCTGACTCCTTATTTCCTGTCTGCATTTCATTCTGTTATTGCCTGTAATTAGATTTTAGCAGAAACATTAATTATCCATAGGTGAAAACACCATAATGCCATGCAAGAAAATACTGGAAGAATATCTGCACTGGAACGTGATGAGTAAAGGCATTTCCACTTACATCAAAGTCAGCTACATCAAAAGCCCCTCATGGGATTCAATATAGACAATTTAACTCTTCTTACACTCTTGTTCCATTGGGCTCAAGACCAAAACCTAACCAAAACCTGTTACTAACCCTGCCTGTTTCTGACCCTCCAATTGTATGCTGCCTGGACTGAACTTTTGCCTGTGACCCCAACTTTGTGTTGTCTTTACCCATGGATACCTCGTCTGGTGGACTGATGTCCTGTGTATGACCTCTGGCCCTGTATTCTGGATTTACCTCTGCTGGACTTTCCTGTATTGCATTATCTGTGAGCTACTGGTCCTGTCAGCCCTCCCCACATACCATCCCTTGCACACAGAAGTCCTGGGGGG
Source organism: Pyxicephalus adspersus (assembly GCF_032062135.1). Classification (NCBI taxonomy): domain Eukaryota; kingdom Metazoa; phylum Chordata; class Amphibia; order Anura; family Pyxicephalidae; genus Pyxicephalus; species Pyxicephalus adspersus. The sequence continues at coordinate 157,370,186 of NC_092859.1, forward strand.
CAAGCATGTGCTGGTGCAATTAGCCTTCCAAGGCTTTCTATAAGTAGAGTGCAGCATTAAATTGGGGGACTGACGTCTGATGAGCACTGGTGATGGACTAGAGCCTTACAAGAACTATACTAAAAAAATTGTGAGCAAGCAGGTTCTTTATTACAGAAGGGATACGCAATGTTCATTCTGCTTTAAAACAAACTTACTTGTGCAGTGGAATGAAAGATCTCTCTTGTGCAAGCACAGTAGTTATGTCACCCAGGCCTGGCCAATCAAGATGACCAAGGATCACCCGGGTGAAAAACATCACCTATCCCTTCGGCAATAGAGAACCCACCTGCTTGCAGTTTCTTATCTTCGAAGTTTACTTCTGCTCTAAGTCAACAGTTGGTCCATATGGATATTGAAGTCATTCTAAACTCTGATGAAGATCACTTATGCACAGTCTTTCCTCATATCCAGCTCCCAAGTCTCAACACGATGTGTTGGATATTCGAAAAGCATGATGGCTGGGATGCAGGCATCATGGTGCCAGCTTCAGTGGCTTAGCAAGCTACAGTACACCTTACCAGTACCTCGTACATTGCTGGCCATTGGTTGAGAAGAATGCAACCTTTACAGATATCCAATAAGATCATTGAAGCTTTCCAACACAACTACAAAAGGGACTTTGAAGGCTTCCTCCACCATCTCCTAGAGGTGGTGATAATTCCGGAGCAAGTTGTCACTACATCCAGGGCTAATTTCTGTCTTCTGCCTGGATCTTATCAGTACCCCACCACTCATCCCTGACAGCCAGAAATCCCACTTGTAACAGCCCGAGCTTGCTTCTCCTCCATACACCGCCCTTTATAGATTGACATTGATTAGCTGCTTACCATTATTTTCCTAAACTTCAATAAGAAGCCAAAACTACATAAAAATGCCTAATTCTAATCAAAAACTGGGACTTCAATTTTATATTGCTGTGTTTAGAAGATATTAGTGTGACCCGTCTGTACCGCAATGTCACACTCTTGGATCCAGGGAAGGTGTATTTATATTCACAATGGAAGCAAAAACATACAGAGAATGATAAAATGTAAAATGAGTTGGTAATCAACCTCAAATAGCCTTTCCAGCTGCCAGCCCTCCGCTCAAGTGAATAGATATGTGGTTTTCACCTAAATGCATTTGTGGAACAACTCCAAATATCAGCACAAATACTGACTAGACTCGGTGAAGGTTTTTAGAAAGATTTAGATGTCAGACTGTCTGCTGTAAGCTTTACCATTAATGAGAACAATCTACAGATATGCTGGCCATGGATAAGTAGATCTTTTTTAGCCAGTTTGATGAGAGCTCTGGAATTTTACAACTGTTCAAACACCAAAAAAGAAATAAAATAGCTTTTATAGGGGGAGGGTTGATGATATGTTAAAAAAAAGTATATGTGCTAATGTTAATAAAATCTTGTTTCTATCTATTGTTTACATTTATTTTTATGATTTGGTGATTGCACATGCAAGTCCTGATTCCTGCTGTTTTAGTAGATAGCCGTTGTCCTTTACTGCTGCTAATCATAATGTAATTCTGTGCAGAAAACTATTCACCGCAAACATTGCAGTTTCTGTATGCTGATATACAGCTAGGAAGAATCATTAATGCAGGTAAAATACACTGGGGTTCATACAGTAAAGAAATATATGCTGGTAACTTAGCAAAGTGACTTTTGCAAGAAATAATTCACTTCAAAAGACTTCAAGTGTCCAATTATTTGCAATGAAAAATCCTGTTTTTTAAATATTGAACAGTAGATAAATCTATATATTGTTAGATATAATACAAGAAATAAGGTTGATTAGCATGTGATGCTCTCCCAATGTAAACGCCCAGGAAAAAAACATCAAATTACTTTGCCGGTGGTATCTGGTTCTCACCAACCTCTCCAAATTCTCTCCTGATTTCTCCCCTTTATGTCCCCATCCTGGCCGATGTATATGGTGGCAATGTCTCCACTTTTTGGTCTAAATTTTACCGCCTCATAAGTTCATTATTCCCCAGATCAGTCCCTAGAGATCATACGATGGCACTACTAAACCAGATTCTCTTTCTAACCATCAGTGTCCCCTGCTGAATCCTTGTCCTTACGTATGCCAAACACTCCGTCATACTTTCCTGTTCACACTTTCCTGTTCCACACAGGCATCTCTTTCTTGCACATGTCGGCAGTTCTGATGCTGGGCGTGCCTCTGTTTTCAGGCTTTATCGACTCCGTCCATGCCGCTGGCCAATCAGGAAGTAGCCTCTTAACCAGCCCTGGCTATTTAACTTGCTCACAGACTCCATTCTGTGTTAGTGCATCAAGTTACTAGTGCCGAGCTCCCTAGTTCTGTGTGCTAGTTCCTGTACACCAGTTGCCTAATCCAGTGGTTCCTGTGTCCAGCTCCTGTGTTACCCCTCGTTGTCCAGTCTGTTGGTTCTCAGCCAACTTGCCTCTGCAGTTCCTGTGTTCCTGTCTGCCTGTGGATATCCCTGCTTCTCCTGTGCCTCCTGCTGTTCCAGTCTCTCCTGTGTTCCCTGTGCCGGCAATGGCCCCTGTGTCATTGCTGTCTATCTCCTGGATCCTTGGCTATTTACCCCTGGCGTGTGACCTGACCTCCCTTGCTTGCTGCCTGTCTCGATCCTGGATTTCCTTGACTATCTTCCTGCTTGGTGATTTGGTACTGTGCTTGCCCACCTTGGTGTGCCCAAAGACCGCAACCTGGCCGTAACCAGCAGCGTAACATCCTCACTATCAGAGGTTCGGGAGAAAACCTGATTACTGCTTAGACTCTGCACCTTGGTCCTTCTCAGGGCCCACACCACCTCCATAGGCCCCCTAGTGGTCCTGTCTCTCCGTGCGTGACACAATCGATTGCACAATCGTAGGACTCATCTTGTAGAAGCTTCTCGGAAGTGAAAAGACAACTGACCTGGTCTTTCATGCTAGAAAAACACGATGTTAAGGTTAACTTCCATCTGAACGCCTTGGCTAGACAAGTTACTACCACCTTCCTTTACTGAGCACTTGTTAACAATCTTCTTTCACTTCCCCTTGCCAGCCTCCTGCCCCTATGTTTGATAGGTTTGGCCCATCTTTGCCATGACATTTTACCTCCATTATACCCCCCTGCCTTGACTCTCCCTTTCACTTTTTTTTTCCAATCCCCCATACCTCCATTATTTAAAATATATTAACTTCCATTTCCTTCTGTTTGACAAATTGTTTTATTGTTCCTCTCATGTAAATCCCAATAAACATATTTAAAAAGAATATAACAAACTAGTGAAAAACATGCAAAAATGTAAAACTCACAAGAAAAATCACGAAACCCAAAAGTAACTTAAATTTGTGCTCATAAAATCTAGAACAATTTGCTAAAATGATGTTCCAGGCACTTAAATTATTCTTACTGCACTGGAAATTAGTAACCCTGCAAGAGTGTATTATCCATATGAACTTTATTACTCTACATGAGAAAGCTGTCCTCCACCATTCTGGCACCTCTGAAATATTTTACAAAATTTGGTGCCCCTAGTCAGATGTAACCAGCCTGTACAGCACACCGTAATTGGATTTAGTTACTTCCATACATAAGCATCCCAATACCCTTACCCAGATATACTTTATGCACAATGCTTTGACATTGTCACCTAAAGCACATTTCACAAATGATCACAACATGCTAGTCTTTTGACATGACCAGGGCAGAACAAACATCACTGAATCTTTAAACTGTCCCCAACCACCCTCATGACCTTTCCCATTGACCATGTATAGTACATCACTCTCGTTACACATTGGTCATGGTGGACACCCTTATGGAGACCACCCTTTTATTTATCTGGCCCCCAGCCTTGGGAACAATTCCATCTGGCTCCCTAGCCCTTTAAATCTTCCACTTCTCTGTAAAGAAAATTCACCTCTAACTACTTCAGAACACCATTCCCTTGATACCTCTAATAGGTACCCAAAAGCAAACCTGCATCGACCTCACCTGGCCTACAGTGCCGCCATGACAAGTACAAATAACACAAATATCAGGAAAACCCAACAACATTCACCCCACTCCTCCCTATTTGTATGCCCAGAACCAGTAGAAGCATTCAAATGGGAACCTACCCAAGGAAGGGAGGGTGGGAAAACCATCACCTTCCACCTCTGGGCTCCTACCTACCAGCTGCCTGACCTTGACCTAACCGGTAAACCTTCCTTCACCCTCTTCCTAAATAACCCTTTCATTCCTGTAACCCCCCTCCTCACCCTGTCATGTAGCCCCTTAGCTTATTGCTTCTATCCTTTTGCTGCAGGCCTAACTTTATCTCTTGAATAAAAAAGATGGCGCCACACATATTGTTCCTCTCTTGTCAGTGTACCATTTCACACCTACTGGAAATTCCTACAAATGCAGATTGAGGGTTCTTCTTTGGGGATTTTTCTTCTTTTTCTGTTTGGGAGCTTAGCTTTGTGGACTGGATTCTGCTCTGTCCATGCAGGAGAATAAATATTTTTTCCTTAACTCTTGCCCAAAAAGAAGCACATGATTAACTTACTTTGGCTACCCAACCAATCCATTAAGCCACCAGGAAAAAGATCAAATAATGTGGCCCTACTTCCAGGTCAGGGGAGAATGTGACTCAGTCTCTGTCCATTGCATGGGATGCTGAACTGCACCAATAAACTCTGTAAGGTGCTTACGGAATGTCTCTTTAGCTTTACAAACAGATATACCCCTTAAGACTGAGGAACAGAAATGACTAAAGGATAAACAAGTTGGTTACTTAACTTTTAGTGGAGGTTGGGCAATTTGTGTCATGTAAAATGTAAAATTTTGGTAAATTTTGGTAGAGGAGTATCATTTACATTGCTACTGCATGGTAAAGAAATGACCTGCTTGTACCATTCTGTGAGTTGTATGCCTGTACATATGATTACTTCTCAATACTGCAGCGTCAATAGGGCAACTAAGAACCAACTATGTTGAAAAAGAATACATTTCTATCATATCGATCACAACACAAAGAGTTAGTAAGCATCATATGATTGGTTAAAGCCAGGTACTTTCTTCACAGCTTCACTTCCTTTATACTGGCTTTTCAAAATATCAAATACAATAATTTATAGGTTGCATGAAGGCTTTAGAGCAGTATAAAAACTTTTGATAGTTTAATAATACATTTCCTTTTATGGTGGTTCTATACATCAGCTCATAAAGAGGGACAACTGAGAAGGAAGGAGGGACAGAGGTTTCAAAGAGTTATGAGTTACAGTATTCAGCACTGTGCTACAAAGCAATAGGAGGAACCAGCCCTGATGTGATATTACTCAAGCTATTCGATCTAATAGTTAGATATTGTTCGGGTGATTGAATGTCGAATTCAAACACCATTAAGTCAATGGTGGGAGAATTCAGGTTATTTTTAGGGACTAATAAGGGCTGTAAGAGCAAGTGCCTGGGGATCGCCTGTAGTCACAGCCGTCACCGCAAAGTTCCCGCGATCATGTGACCGTGGGAACTGAACTGCAGGTGAACTCTGCAGTTCCACTACGATCCCTGGGGCACTACAGGTTAATTAACCTGTAGTGCCCCAGGGATCGCACACTCTTCTCAATGATTGCAGGCTTGGCTGCTATCATTGAGAAGATGTCGGCCGGCAAGTATCTCTTACTCTGTAACACGCACAGTAATATGATACATTTGTTACATTTTTCCTGCAGTGGATAAAAGAAAAACGGAACAAATGTGTCATAATATTAGTATGTTGGAAAATGTGTTACAGAGCAAGAGATATCATCTCATTGTAAGATAACCTGTGAAAAAAAATTAGGTAAATAAACACTCAACAAATTATTTGACAATAATTTTTATTTTATTTTTTTACACATTTTTTTTTTTATACAAATTTCTACAGTTGAACCTCGTTTTTTTCGGGTTGGGTCTACCCGAATTCGAACAGCCGTTTTCGGGTCGAATATAATGACAACCCCAATTTGAACACCAACACTGGTCTTAAATTCACATAAATTAGGATTTTGCTGTGCTGTGCCCTAATTCAATCTGTTGCTAAAATCAGCCAAAATGGTGGCCCCTTCCATCATCCATAACTGTCCATCCAGCCTCTTGTGGAGGAACAAATCAGAAAATATTATACTATGCTCTACAAGTTCCAGAATTCAATGCATATGGGGAATAGCACTCTCATCAGTTCTCCCTCTGCAGTGCTTTATGTCATTGATACCCAATACCCAGAAACATTTTACCCGTTCTTTTGCCAAATTTTATCTAGAAATGACGTGAGATTACTGGCTCTTCAAGTGCCAGACAGGAGTGATGGCAAAGTCACTCCCATCAGGTTGAGAAGGAACAGGAATAACTTCTGAATTAGGAATTTTGCTCTCTACCTCCAATAGCAAACTAAAATGAAAGAACATAGGGAGAGGGGAAACCTAATGAAAATAGACAACCTTCTTTGTATGGGGCCTGCCAAGGTGTGAGAGTGGACTTTGCTTCTTTCTGGCTGCCATTGACATGTGACATTACAAGAAGAAGCTTCCAGCTGTGAAGAAGGTCAGAACCGTGAGTGTCCATAGCTCCCCTACTACCACTCAGGGTTTAATTAATTTCACAAAATGCCTTTGTCTCACAGCTTTCCTCCTTTGCTTCATCACAATAACAACATGGCACACTGTACATGGCACTACCATCACTTGAACAACTCCAATTCTCAAGTCTAATAATTTACAAATGTTCCAAGCTATGCCAATTGGCCCTCCATCTGCTCATCCTGCCCACCAGTTGGCTAAGTTTCTCCAGGTGCATTGAATGCTGAGACTTGTAGAGCACAGGGGAGAACTTCCAGTGTACAGGTTCTTCCACAAGAGGTCATTTAGTGGCAATGTTAAGTAGACCATGACAAAATCATTTTTGTTTATTTGGGAAAAAGGTATAGCTTGTGTATGTTGATTAATACTACCCTCATTGCAATAGATTTTTTACCATAAATTGGCAGTTGTCCTTCACCAATTCAGGTGTTGCCCTTTGCCCTCTCCATATGGCTGTGAGAGAGTGGTTTGATTTGTGGCATGCACCATACATTTTTACACATGAAAATATAACTTATCGGTATCTGTTGTGTATTGGTAATCAGTCTTAATCCTGGAGCCAACTCCTGAATAGTACAAGTAATGGATTGGTTTGTGTATGAAGAATACAACAGAGAGATAAAGAAGGTTTCTTAAAAGTATACAAGAACGATATAATACAATGTAATGGATTGAAGTTATACAATCTCATAGTAGCATACTTGTTGGACCATTCCTCCATCTGCATTGCACTCATGCATTGAGTAGGCGTCTTTTATCCTCAAAACTAGACAATAGCATCTATTTGTGCTGGTGAATCCTTGCAATTTGTTACAGTATTTTGTCCCCTAATTACTGACACGTTTCACCCCACTGGGCTTCCTCAGGGGGTTTGGAAACTTTTGTTGATGCTTGGTCACAGATAAAAAAGTAAGTAACCTCTGCTTGCAATGAATTAAAATGGCTGGTTGGATAAGCTGATTGTTTTATTGTGCTGATTTTATGTTCATTAATGACAAGTATTTTAAAGTCGTTGTTGAGTACCTCTGTGATTTTATGAAAGCCGCATTCGTTTAGATTGATTTAGATTCGTGTACAATGACTTTTTTTCTTTATGGTGGTTCCTACTTAAAACTCCCGTTTGGGCATTGCAATAACCTTATTAACTCTTTAGTGTATTCCTATATATTCAAGATGTGATGTAATAAATGTTTTCATTCATGCTAATGTTCAATGTTAAAAAAAGCTTCAACCTTTGTTTGTAATGAAGTGTGCAGGTTTCCAGTTGCTGGATTCTTTGAATGTGTTGATTCGTAGTGGTATAGTGACCCGGGTGAGCCAGGCAGCAGCCTTTCCATGCTTGATTACTGCATGAGTGCAATGCAGATGGAGGAAGGGTCCTAGAAGTATGCTACTATAAGATTGTAAAATTTCAATCAATTAAATTGTATTATATAATTCTTCTATACTTTTATTATACTGAGCCAGGAAAAAAATCCTCTTTTTCTGTCTGTTGCATTCTTCATACACAAACCAATCTATTACTGATAATTTCAAAGTTTTTTTTCTGAGTATGAGCAAACTACCACATTTTCATTAGGACCATGCAAAAGATCTCGCAAATGTATTTCCCCTTTCCACGGCAGCTGTAATAATGTCCTTTGGAATTTTTGTTCTTATTGTGTACACGGTGAAATGTTTATGATGATTTGTGTAAAGGATGAAAGGGAGTGATTTCTAGTTGTCGCCTCAGGCAGCCCGGAATCCAGCTACACTCCTGCTGATGTCTTGTGATAAAGGTGAACACAGGTACCTTACCGTTATGCTTGACATAAGGAGACAGGACTGGCTACTAACTAGGTGATATTTATTGATTTAAAGAGACAGTAGCCCATTTGAAAGTAACATTCCCGGGTGAGACAATCCACAACAAACCAGTAAGTGCCCATACCCCGATAACTAATACTCCGGTTCCTCATTATGTCCTAACACCCTTACTGGTGGAGCTGTCTGATAATTACACATGACCTTTGTAGATCCCAGGTGACGGGGCAAAGAACCAGTTCATGGAATAATAATTAGTACAATGGATGAGCTGCCTCGGTTAAAAAGAATCCACTTGTTAGCAGAATAAAAGGGGATTAGTCCAGCCAGGTAGTCCATTTAGCTAGGTCGAGATGGTTTTCCATCATAGTAAAATAAAAGAAACATTGTCAAACATTCCCCACAGCCATCAACTCTAGACAGTATCTGCATGATACATTTTATGCAAGAGTCAACATGGATCTCTTGTATGAAATACACTAAGCTTCGGTTAAGGATAATAAATACTACCCTGAAAAATACAATTACTACACTATTTAGGGCTCACCAATAGATGGGTATGGAGGCACCAAAGAGAAAAATGATTTCAAAAAGTTAAAATGAATACAAATGAATATCATATTCCAACTCTAATAATATTCCTGATGAAATGTGTCATGCGAAATGTGTTGAAAATGTAAAATGAAAAAAAAATATCTCCACATTACTTGAAGGTGGAATTTTATTCAAAACATGGTATCCTTGTCTCAATGTAAAAAGTGTAATCAGGTTTAATAAAAGAATAGTTGTTTGTAATGTTCTTGGTGAACTATGTTGAGGGTATTGTGTGCCTAAAAAGTCTCTTCTCCGAGGAAAATGTTTGTTAGACATCAGACAGCTGTTGTCTGCTGACAAGTGATTGTGCCTGGGTATGACTTTCCAAGAGTACTAAAAGAGATAGCTATCAAAATTAACAGAACATTTCCTAATTGATGCTAATCTCTTCCAATGCAGTTTTTCAGTTTTCCCTATTTTTTACCCAATGGTGGTTTCCAATGCACTGACACTATGGTTGCTCTCTATCCTTTCCCCTTACTTTAAAGTGAAGATTTATCCAAAAATTCCCCAACTGACCCTCATAAGCCTGTTGGTCAGTTGGTAAATTTAAAATTAATAGAATTGTTAATATGCTGCACTTATTCAATACATGGGAGGAAGGACCCACGGGAAGGACCTGTGAAATCTACCCACTGCAGGCAACCTGCAGAAAATTATACAACATGGATGAGTGGATACAAGACCAGTCTCCCTACGTAAGAAGAAAGAGCAGCAGTGACTGGTCTGTATTACAGGAAGCTCGGATACAAAAGAGAAGTGTAACACTGATTTAATGCACAGATCTGGAAGAACAACACAACGGTTACCAAGATCAAAGTAAGAATAAACAAGGATCTTGTATTAAGACAATATCTGTTTGTCCCAGAATTGTCCCTTATGGCTATTCAAATATATATTCAAATAATAATGTGCCTATAGTTGAGCTTTAAACCTTTATTTAAAAATAAAGCCCTTTTACAAGTAATTAAAAAGGATATCAACTCCAAAAAAAAGAATTGTCAGGATCATTATATTTTACTTTTAAATGAGCAGCACATTTGTAATATAACATTAATCTCAAATGCAAAAAAAGTTTCATCAAACGATATCCGGTGCATTAAACTGCTTCATCTCTAAAACTCCTCATATCACTTAGATAAGCCTGTAATGTACCAATGATCCCCTCCACCTCCCCGGGCTGTCTACATCTCAGGATCTATCAGTAGTTGATATGTAGAGCCATTAAAAGATATCACAACCTTGGCTGTGGACTGGGGCATCTCATGGGGTTAAAGAAATACACTCTAGGGTTCCATCACCTTGCTCTAATCTCTATGATGGAGCACTTTTGTCTTTCTGCTACCATTATGTGATTGAACCTGGGTGATAAATTTCAGCAAATCCTGTCAGAAAATCTTTCATGATCCTGGAAAAAGAATTAATAGCTGTGAGTCAACGTGAACCTGTTTTTTTTTTTGTCCTGCACGCCTTTATCACCCACTGTAAAACCAGCCGTATCTTTTGTGCAGGCCTGGATTGCATCCTTGGGACCTTCAGGAGTTTAAAAACAGCCTTGTTATTTTATTACAGCTCAGCCAAGATTGTATGAAAAAAATTGCTATGGATAGAAACAATATTTTCAGTTCAGCACAGTAGTGCTCGCTGCACAGTGTGTATGCTTAACATCCTTAGAAACAGATCAGACCCCGCTGTTCTGGAGACTCGAACTATCGAGTATGGTAACTGCTGGAGCATTTTAACAAAAATCAAAGATTCTGCACTGTTTAGACTTAATTCAATGATGGCGGGAGGTTAGGGGCTGGGGTATGAAAGCCAAAAAACTATGTAGGCAAAGGACACACCCCTGCCCAGAGTTGGACTAGAGAACTAGGACCCAGCAGAGGAAGTTAGAAGAGGGCCAACAAGAGGTATTACTGCAGCTAACCTGATACAAGGAGCCAGGGGCCACTAGAGAGTGCAAAAAAATAAAATGGTCCCACTTTTTGTCCTCTTCTCCTGTGGCTAGATCTTACCCATATTATTGGACTGCTTCTCCTGGACTTTAGTTTGCCACATTGTTTATTGTACGCATATGGTTCCCAAATATCTGTAAAATTATATTATTCATCCTTCTCTCTCTTTGTTGGCACTACTCCCTGCACTCCCCAGTCTGATAACTCATTGACCCTGATTTATGAAAGCTCTCCAAGGCTGGAGAGAATACACTTTCAGAAGTGAACTGGGTGATCCAGCAAACCTGGAATGGATCTGGTCCAGGATTCAAAACATTTGCTAGCAAAAAGAAAATGATTTTTAAAAATCCATTCCATTTCACTTCTGAAAGTGTATTCTCTCCAGACTTGGAGAGCTTTCATAAATCAGGGCCATTGTCTCTCTGCTCTTTCACTCTCCTTTTTTCCCTGTCTGTGCTCCTGCACCTTTGTACTTTACTGATACTCTCTGGTGACATTTCACCCAACTCTGGCCCCCCCACAGCCTCCACTTTCCATATACTCTCAGCAAGACATTCCCTTCTCCTAACCTCATCCCCATTCACCCTACCCATAAGTCCTTACCCCCTCTCTCTGGCAGTCTATGGAATGCCAGATCTGTTGGCAACAAATTAACCTCCATACTCAACCTTCTCCTTTCTAAGTCTCTGAACTTTCTGGCTCTCACTGAAACTTGGCTTTCCTCCTCTGACTCTGCTGCTGCTCTCTCCTATGGAGGCCTGCACTTTACACATACCCCCAGACCTGGCAACAAAGTAGGGGGTGGTGTGGGTCTCCTTCTCTCACCTAACTGTACATACAGAGTCCTTCCTACCCCACCCTCTATCATTTTCACTTCATTTGAAGTCCACTCTGTCCGACTCTTTGACCCCTTACCCCTCATTGTTGCTGTTGTCTACCGCCCCCCTGGCCCAGTATTACAATTTGTGGATAACTTTGCAACCTGGCTCAAACACATTCTTTCCCAAGACCTGCCCACCCTAATCCTTGGTGATTTTAATGTTGCAATGGATGAGCCCAACCTTCCCTCCCCAGCCAAACTGCTCTCCATTACCTCCTCATTTGGACTCACACAGCACATCAATGGGCCCACACACATAGCCGGACACACTCTAGACCTGGTATTTTCTAAACTGCAACCTCACCCTCCTTGACAACTCACCATTTCCCCTCTCTGATCATAACCTTATCACTTTCAACCTATCAAACCCTTGCCCTCCCTTGCC
>NC_092859.1:157384726-157408667 GCF_032062135.1 Pyxicephalus adspersus
GTATCACTGTCTGTATTTGTCTGTCATTTGCAATCCCAATTTAATGTACAGCGCTGCGTAATATGTTGGCGCTATATAAATAATAATAATAATAATAACCCTGCCAGGCCCAAAAATACACAAAATTGATCAGTCAGAGGGCTGATTTGCTCTTATACCAAATTTCTTGGTATCTTCGCTTGTCTGCCATCTTTGTCCGTCTTCTTTATTTTTCTAGCTAGGTCACTCAATCTCGCAATATGCAGGTGTCACAGGTCCCCACAGGACAAGGAGGTATGTGCTCTCATCTGTATTAGCCACTTTGCACACCTCTTCAGCCAGAAGCAGCAGCTCTGCCTAGCATGCCTCACATGGGTCACTTCCTATTTAAGTCACCTGTAAATCAGGTGACTTTCTGCCCCCGTACCCTAGAGGACTAAAGTATTCTACAAATGCACTCTATCAACTGGAGGAAAAGTGAACAACACCTGAGCTGAATTCACTCCAGCACTCCCTCTGGTGGTGGGTTCTGTTCTCTGCTGGTCACATGACTTAGCCTATATAAGGAAATGACTGGCAACAGAAAGTTGCATGAACAAGGAGCTCTCCTAGGCTCTGCTAGATTACTGTCTACATTCCTGATCCTGTTCATGACTCCGGTCTAGGTTACTGTCTACATTCCTGATCCTGTTCATGGCTCCGGCATACCGACCCTGGCTCTGTCTGATTACTCCTGATCGCCGCCTGCCCTGACCTCTGGCTCATCTGACTACATTTCTGTCTTATGCTCCTGTACTAAACTTTGGTTCTAGCCTGCCACCAGTTACCAGCCCCTGTGTGCACAGGGGCCTCAACCTGGCAACAGTCTTCGGCACAACATCTTCACCTGTAGAGGCTCTGGAGAAAACCAGGCTGTTGTTTTTACTCTGCCAAGCCGGCTGGTGACAGGAAGGGTCCACCATCCCGCCCTGAGACATCGTAAACGCAGGCGCGAGATCAGATGACATAGCCTGTTGTAAATGAGCAAAAAAGAGTGCTGATCTCGCTGCACATACATGAGATTGAATTTTTTTCCATTGCAGAACAAAGCCTCTTCTCTATATACCCAATTTCAGGCATACGCAAGAGGGGCAGCCTGAAGCCTCCTGGGAAAAGAGATGTAGGTATGCCAGGAGGCTCTGCGCTACCATTCAGTGTTTTACGCCATTGTAGTAAAGACAGAAGAAGAGGGGCTTCTCCTTCCTGGTTTTATTTTTTTTTTCTTTTTAAAGAAAAAAAGAAAATAATATTTACTTTATCATGCTTTAGGTCAATGTGGGGCCCAGTTTCAAGGCATGACCTGAGATGAAGAGATAGTCTTTAAGCTGTAAAGAGAAAAAAACTACAGAAGTAAGAAGGTGAAAGGGTGGGCTGAGTTGGTTTAACTTAGGGAGGGGTGATAGGGTCGGTATACCAATGGACAGCGACTCTTTTAATCTCCTCTTTTAGGCTATATCACATTTTACAGTAATATATACAACAAATGAGAGTTTGTATACTGTTTAGTGTACAGTATTACACTTTTGTTAGGTAGACAGTGCATTTTATATAGAATTATTGATCAAATTAGAGAGAAAGACAGAGGGGTTTAGTTTCAAAAGAGACAGCCTTTCCATATGAGGCACCCTTACGACTTATGGCATAGTAAAATCTCAGACAGATTCTACTTTACTTTACTCTACTCGCCCACCCCATCAAACCCAATCCCCACTAGATCCCCATAACTCAATACATGTAATATTGTCATCACATCTTTTCAATGTAACGCCAAGATATAGTGAAGTAGCATGAATATGTTTTTTTATTTGTATCCAACCTTTTAATGACATTTGATATGTCATTGATGGAAGACAAAGTCAATTACAAAATAGGGAAAAAGGAAAGGTGTCTAATAAGCCCAGACAAGTATATAAGCATTGAAGGTTGCATACATGTCTAAGTGAACAACTAGCACTTCCAGCCCTGAACAATGATCCATCTGATTGAAAAATCCAACCTTCATGTTAACCTTTTTCTTTGATGAAATTTCTTTCACTATGAATAAAGGAATAACAGGATTTGCCAATAAGAGACACCCACAGCCCTCGTTCCGCAACATAGACATTGCTCTTAGCCTATATTACAGGCACAACTACGGTTCCTAATCTATAAAACAGGCAAACTTATTGCCCTCATCCCACAATACAGACGCGCTTCCCCTATGTCACACAACAGACCACTGCCCCCATTCAATATTACAGACATACCCTTCTACAATACCCACTTGAATATGTCCCCATTTAAACACATAATACAGAAACATTGGAACATTCCAATACAGGATCAATCTCTGACCCATTGCCTGGTATAACACCAAGAACCAAGGCTACAGGATCAGGATGCCTTAAGATTGCCATATGTGGGTCAAGAATCTGTATATTCTACGAGAGAACCACAATTTGTTATCTCAGTAGTGGGCAACAAGTGTGATAAAGTGCACATGGACACCAAATTTATGTTGCTGGAAGCCATCTTTTATGATCATTTCCGGTGATCGTAGAATAAAAGCAAGCTGTATACACAGTTCTATAAAAGGGAAGGGAGGAGGATGAGTGGGAGGCACTCAGATGTGTCCTCCATCATAGGAAATGACAGCAGACATCCCCCAGTCAGTCATTTAGTAATCCACCATAGCAAATTGTTAAATGATGTCAGGGGACTGCTGTAGACATGGACAAATTTTGCCCAAGATGATCACTATTATTCATCCCAGCTGGAAATTATTGAACACATGTACGTAGCTTAAGGGTTTCTCCCTCGGCCTCCACCACTTCCTGTAGCTTCCTTTTGTTTGTAAGTTTCCAATTGCTGCACTACAAGGTGTCTTCTGGTATTGGGGATCGTTATCAAAACACTTAGAGCTCATTGTTCTAGAATTGTCCGAAACCTTCAATCTTCTTTGACAAGGTCTGCTTATTAAATAAGGAGACCTATTATTATGTGACTTTTATGTATTTCTATGACAATTCCAATGCTTGTCCCCTTCAATAATCTCTCCATTCACTATTAAGCACCGATGCCGCCTAGTTTCCCACTGGTGAAAGGCGTGGAGCAGATCAGTTTCTGATATCTGATGTTTTTTTCCTTATTGCATCCGTTGGCTCAAAGTGTGTTCCTTTATTTCAATTTAGGCAAAAGAAAAAAGTTCCAAGGTGCCAAATCTGGTGAATATGGAGAATGTTCCAGCATAGTAATGTGTTTGTCGGTCACAGAAAGTGCTGTGTGAGAAGGAGCATTGTCCTGATGAAGATTGAAACCATTTCCCACATTTCTGCCATCTTTCTCTCAGCTTTGTCTTTCCTAAATTAATGTTGGGTCACTGTTGTTCCTTCTGGAACCCATTCTGCCAGAATTACCCCCTTAATGTCACAAAACACGATGAGCATGGCAGTGAAAATGACTGTGGTTTTGTTTCAGGATAATACTGGGAGATCCGGGTTTCCTCACAAGTGATGACCCAATGAAAAGCTTCGGCTCCACCTCAAGAAGAATATCAGCACAAATTTCGTTGCTGCTCTCTTTTTGTTCTGTGTGAAATTTTACTAAAAATGTCAAATTCACTCATTGCTTAACTTATACTTTAACTCGTCATGATTTCAGCACATGAGGGGAAACACAGTGGCATTAAACGGTGACTGACAACAAACTAAACACAGAGAGTGCCTGCATGTGTCCTGCGTGTTTGGAGAAGTTTACACATTCATAGCAAGAGATCAGAATCATCTCACTGCTTTGTGATAGAGATAGAAATATATCTCCTTATTTCATAGCCAGACCTCACATATGGTCAGTATTAGCGTTTTTTATATAATGGTAAGTGTTGAGTGTGGTTGTTTCCTACAATTCCCTAGGGTGAGATGGTGAATTGTCGACAATGGAGAAACCCTGGGTGAAAATACATATTAATGACAGGCCACCCTTGGCTCCTGGTATGCCGTGTCATGCACATCATGTGTAACACTAACCCTTAACATAGTGACCTGGGTGCAGGATGGTAACTCAGCCTTCCACCAAACATTAAGTACAAAGGATACGGAATGAACGCAACTGTCAAGATAATTAGTATGATGGGTAAGAATGACCTTTATTGCAGGAACTATAATTGCATTGTCATGCTCTATTATGTGACCTTCTGAAGACCATCTCTCACAAGCTCTAATGAGACCTTTTTGAATGCTGATTGCTGGAATGTTGTCAAGGGAGAAAAAAAATCATCAGTGAATATCTTACCAAGAGAACAATATGGAGAAACTACATTAACCTCTTCATGAACTAGTGAATTGGAAGAGAACTGCGTTATTCTCATAATTGATTCTTAAGTATTACGACCTATTACTTGCATTTCCTCCTTTTCTCTCCCTCTCTTTTTATTCTCTTTCTTATGTCCTCTACAGTCTTATTCTGTCTCAATATCTTTACAAATCTCCACATAGGGTTTATGTGTGGGAAAAATACAAATAACATTTTTAGTAAATAAATGTATGCAACGCATAATTCTCACCCCATGTTTAGGGCAGAATTCCAGCTTTTCAGTTTGTGGTTATTAACAGTGATAGATACATACCTTCCTTATATACCTGCTGAGATGTGGCCATATGACTCCAATGTCTCCTTCTAAATTAGAAACTCTTAAAATATCTTCTAAATCCTCACTACTTACACTGTTTCTCAACTCCCAGCTCCCCCCCCCCCCCCCCCAAGGTGTGCTACTTCCCTTACCTCCTAAATTGTAAGCTCTTCTGGACAGAGTCCTTGTAACTTCTAAAGTGCAGGCGCATCTCTCCTATGCATGCGGGCAGTGCTGGCCCTGGACATGCCTGCTCACCCAAATTTTATCAGTTTTGCCCATCCTGCCGTCCAATCATGAAAAAGCCTCCTAATAATCCCTGGCTATTGCGCTAGATCAGACACAGAACTCAGCATTCGTGCAAAGTGTCTCCACTAGTGTCGAGCTCCTTGGCTTTGCTGAGCATCTCCTCTACACCTGCCGTTTAATTCAGTACTCTTCCTGTCCAGCTCCTATGTTAATCTCTTATTGCCCATCTGGTGTTTTCCTGCCTGTTCCCTTGTGCTGGTCCATAGTTCCTTTGTGTCTTCAGTAATCCTTGTGACTCCCATGTCATCTGTGCCTCCTGTTACTTCCTGTGTCTCATGTGTTGTCCTGTATCTGCGGTGGCCCCCTGTGCCACCGGGGTGTAATTCCTGGATTTCTAGTTCTTGATCCCTGAACTTTCTTACTTGCTGCCTGACTCAACCCCAGCCTTCCTTGCATCCTTGTATCCTTGTATCCTTCTGCCAACCCTGGTGTACCCAAGGGTCCAAGGGCCGCAACCTGGCAGTACTCAGCAGCTCAACATCCTCACCACTAGGGGCTCTAGAGAACTGCTTAGACTTTGCACTTTGGCCTTTCACAGGGCTCACACCACCTCTGTGCAAGCAGTAGCGCCCCTTGTGGCCCTGTTTTCCCAAGTGCAACAGAAACAATTTTAGGGTTCTGAAAACTGGGCAATAGTCAAGGGCTACTACCTTCTCCAAGGACCTCATTTGACAACATAACAAGGGGTGCATGTAGCTAAATTGTTGTGCATTTTAACCCCCCAATAAATATTTTATTGAAGTTTAAATATCAAAAGATAAATACAAGCATAGACATACAATACACCATCTGATATGAGCTGATCTAATGATCACTGTTTAATGTGTATTGTATCAAATCAATTATAATGCGGAACCCAATGGTAATATAAAAATAATGATATACATAAAGTGTTATAATTCATTTTTTTATAAACATATATATTTGTAAAATGAGAATATTCCTATCATATGCAGGTTGCATACGCCAATAGGCAGTTTATATAAAGCACCTCCAAATAAGTAGTTGTTTCTCAGGGCACAAGTTTTCCCTGAATTTATATTTAAATACAAAGCAGATGCAGTAAGATGACATTTTTTCAAAATGCAGTTTGTGTAGTAATGGATATCTAATGAAAATATTCACCGGCTAGGAAGTTATTTCTACATCTGCCTGTTCCTTCACTATGATCACCTTGGTACAGCAAATGTACAACGGCCATACTCATGCCCATACATTGTTACATTTGCATGCTATAGGACACTGCAACCGAAAATGAACTGAAAAATCATTAGATTTATCTACAATTACATTTTTTCGTGAGCTCAAAGGGGAACATTCATTAAAATAAAAAATTACCCTTACTTTTACTTCCAGGGAGCCTTCAAGCCCTCCACTCCTGGTTTTTATTTGGTCCAGCGCCATATTGAATTCTTCCTTCACCCCCAATGAGGAAGTGCCAGACCCCCTTCTTTTTCCTTCTTCCTCCTTCTTCTGCCTACATCACCTGATCGCACACTGCGCGGGAGGAGGTGACGTATCCTCCTTGCATTTGCGAGATTTGTATTTTTTTTCATTGTGAGGAACACTCCTTCTGGGCATCCCCCAGATCAGGCATGTGCGGAAGGAGCAGCCCCAAGCCTCCTGGGATACGTGACGTTGGTATCCCAGAAGATTCTGCACTTCCATTCAGTTTTTACTGACATGGCGGTAAAGACAGAAGAGTTGGGTTCCCTCCCCTTTTTTTAAGTTTTTGAGCTATCTACCTTTTATATCAAGTAAAAATTGTGGTGATAGGTCGGCTTTAAATTAGGACCCTTATCAGCCTTTAAATTATTTGGACATTTACCTGGACGGTGGGCAACCCAGCTGCATGCACACTATTGGATGGGGGGGTGTTATCCAGTATACATGGACACGATTCCATTGGCATATTGATTAATACATTTTTATTACATAGGAATGTTGACATCCCATGAAAGTAAAGCAAATCCTCATCATGATGTAGATCTGCCAATCTTATACCTTTAGGAGGTAGCATGAAAATTTGCTTGAAACAATTAAATATTCTATTGACTATTCAGGCAGTTCACTTTATAAACCGCAAGCCTTGGTGTATTGTGTATCTGATTGAATGTAATTATATCACTCTGTTTATTGAACAAGTCAGTGGGGAGCTCAATGATTCTTCACCATAAAGACCTCACAGCACTCACAACAGGCTGTCCAGTGTTCTACGTTACACATCACCACTCCTACTTGGATAATAATAGTTGTTCCTTCTCAATACCAAGTCCTAATGAATAGGAGGTATTACAATGGAGAGCCACATAATCCAAGTGAACATTCCAATTCAGGGGAAACTCCAGGACATCTGATTAATATTTTGTAATGATTGCCTTAAATGACTACAAAAACACATAGTCCCACAATGGATGATGGTTAGTAGTTCTGCACAAAGGTGGGGAGAAGAATAATAAAGATGGTTTATGGTCAGTGGTCAAAGGTCAATGGCCAAAGGTGTGATCACCAAAGGATTCATTTTGTCCTCCCTAATATTCACATACACATGCTAATGTGTCCATTGTATCTTATCATCATCAAATACAAATCCTTGGCAGTAGATTTGCAGATCAGCCCTCTTTGTTGAAGGTGGAATGATATACAACTGATCCATCTTGGTAGATGCTCCAATCAAACAAATGGGGAAAGCGTTTAGGCTTTGTTTTCACAGAGAAATGCAGGGTGACATAGATTGCAGGGCTGTTTCATTACCTGCCAGCAGCGGATCCACCAATAACCTATGTGGAGTGGTTGCAACCACCTGGGGTTGGGGATCACCTACTCTAATCACGAATATAGGACTTTTTGATCTACCTCTACCCCGAGCTCTTTACCATTGAAATGAATAAGAAGGTTCCAATGATGGAACGTGGTGGTTTTGATGGACATTATGCAGGAGTTTCCGATAGACCCCACTTTCTTACATTTAAATTGTCTATTCTACCCACTGCCTGGACAAACCCAGTGCCTGCCAAATGGCTACTAGGGATAATCTGCAACATAAATGATGACAGGTGAGTTGATATGCAGTTCCAAAGCCATTACTGCAGCACTTAGCACAAGCCTTGATTCAATAGGAAAGTTTGTATGGGAACTTTATACATCCTCGTTTACAGACCTATAACAGCATCTTTTATTCTGGTAGTCCAGTAATTCAAAAGGCATATTCCTTCTCAATATGGATGGATATGGATGTTATAATCAGGGCAACTATGCTCAGAGATGATCCAAAATGACTATGTAGGGTGATTTAAAGTCCTTCTATAGATATTTAGGAAATTAGCTAATGCAATCTCAGTTCTTGTGGTAAGAAATACTTGAATTACATGAAAATGGGTAGACATGTTCTAAGATTTGTAGTTGTGGTTGGCCAGATTAGCAACCAAGGCTCCCCTGCCAGAAAGTAGAACTTTGCAAACTGAAATAGTCCTTGGCAATACAGCCAGTGTCTGGATAATAACCCTTCTGTAAGCAGGTTCACAGGTTTCATAGTGATTGGCTCAGGCTCACAGGATTCATAAGGATAGGGGGCTACAAATGATTGAAATTAACAAAATAAAGGATGAATCGTAGCAACAGGCATTAAGGATAGGAAGTTCTCTGCAAAGGACAGAAGGGAGTTCTGGGGGTAAATTGTACGCATACCAGGAGCAACATATGTGTTATTTTATTTTATTTTTTTACTTTAATAAATATTTAAATAGAGTTGAAAACTAAATGAGAATATAATGCTTTCAGAGTTGGATGCACTATATAAATTCTGTAAGAGATTTTCGCCCTTTGGTAGCTCATATGATTGCACCTCATTGCTGCTAATTACCCCACCTATCCTACAATTCTGTCTTGTATCTCCACATTCACCTCCATCATGGCCATCATTACATTTATAATGATCTTCCTGTCACCTTTGCTACCCATCCAAACCTTAAAGTCTTTATTAACTCATTGACGAGTGAACATTTTAGTTAGGAGAGGAAAACAAACTTTCCAATGGTCCGATCGTTTGTTTTAATGTCCAGTCTCAGCCTGACAAGGTTCTTCTCCAGCCCTCGGATGAGAAGTTTGCAGCCGCTCAGGTGGAATTGGGTTTCCTTTCATCACGTTGTTTGATCGCCTTAATAAAATGTTCCTTACCACAGAGATTTGCTTCTGGCATTGCTGCTAATCCAAGCTGAATGTGTGTCCGGCTTCCCGCTGACAGCTGAGAAGAAGCTCATTGTCTATGCCGGTGACTACTCAGAAACTTCTCGTTGGAGGTCATACTTATCCCCTGCAATGCCGAACAAGCTGAAACTTACATGAGAGGTTTAAAGTGAATGTAAGAATAAAAGTGTATGTGAAGGCAAACTTTGGATGAAATAAAGAAGAGTTAAAGCTTTTGTCAAATTTTTTATGTGATCTGTGTCCCTGCTGGGTAGATTCACCCCTTTTATTAGTCCTGAGGCCTATGTCCCTGATAAAAAGGGCCGGTTTACAAAAGCTCTCCAAGCCTGGAGAAGATACACTTTCATCAGTGAGTCTGGATGATCCAGCAAACCTGGAATTAATTTCCTAAAACTCATTTGATATCTGTTAGCAAATGTTTTCAATCCTGGACCAGATCCGATCCTGGTTTGCTGGATCACTCAGATTCACTAATGAAAGTGTATTCTCTCCAGCCTTAAATCAGGCCTTTACAGTGAGGAGAATTACAACATTATGAGTTGTTTCCAGTGCAATAGGTGGGGGAAAATACTGCAGAGGGAACAATGCAGTGGGAATAAAGTGGAATTGTCATAACAATAAAAAAAAATTTCTGCAGAGCCCCTGATCCCTTGATGTCTGGCCTGTGCCAGGTGCTGCCATCCTCTTTGGTCTTCTTCCTTTTTCTGGCTTTATCGCCCAATCTCACACTGTGCAGACACAGGATCAGGTGACGTAGCCCGCCGTTAATAGAAATTATTAAAATAGTGACAATCTTATGAGCATGCATGAGATTGGCATTTTTTTTTCAATGCCTGGAAAAGCCCAGAAATGTGCAGAAGGAGCAACCTGAAACATCCTGGGATACGTAACTACCATTCAGTCTTTCCCATCGTGGTAAATCCAGAGGAGGTTATTCCTTTTTTTTTACATTTATAGGGGGGACAAGCAAATTGTTACCTTATATAAAAAAAGTTATCTACCCTTTGATATAAAGAAAAAAGGCTAGTGATAGGTCCACTTTTAAAGTTTTGTTAACTTTGATGAGATTTCATCTCTTTTCCTGTTGCATCTTCAGTAGGGATGAGCGAGAATGCCTCTGACATTCTCGTAAAAATTTCCTCGAACTTCCGAT
Organism: Pyxicephalus adspersus; assembly: GCF_032062135.1. NCBI lineage: Eukaryota > Metazoa > Chordata > Amphibia > Anura > Pyxicephalidae > Pyxicephalus > Pyxicephalus adspersus. Next base: position 157,395,019 of record NC_092859.1, read on the forward strand.
TTCAGCGAAGCGATTTTGCGGAACCATTGGAAGATCGAGAAAATTATAACAGGAGGATTCATAGGGGATTCACAGGATTCCCTGGGAATACTCCTGTTTGCGATCCCCGGCAGTAGAGGTTAATTAACCTCTAGTGCTCCGGGATTGCAGTGGATTCTCAGAGCTGGAATCATTCTTGCAGCCCTGGGAATCCTGTTTGCCATCCCCAGGACTAGAGGTTAAATGGGGACAAATAGGGAAAGCTATCCTCAGCCAATCAGAGAACACTGAGCTGATCAATAAATGCATTCATTGATCAATCTTTTTTTTTTGAAATTTTGGTAAGCGAGAACGCTGAATTCACCTGCGAGATCGACTTTTAAAAACTCGCTCACTCATCCCTAATCTTCAGCACCGGAAGTGAAATCTCCAAGGGGGGTTGCAGACAACAACAAAAAATCTCTGATAGGGGTTTTAACCCTTCTCTTCCCAATATAAAATTAAATATTTAATTACATTTTTATATAATAAAATTAAAAAATACTTGGACAAACACGTCTATATATTGCAGATTACACATTTTTAGATGCAGCTAATCAGTAATTCTCTTTATTTGAGCTTTTGTCCCATTAACCAGCCAGCATTATACATCCTGTCCTGGGTTGGCAATGTTCACTCTCTGGATTGTATTGATGGAGGAGCAACGTTATCACCCTAGGAAGTGTGTTAGAATTACAAAAATTAGGCACAGCGTCAGAAAATCGCCTGCCTGGGGTTGAGGGTTCCAAGAAACCTCCGGTAGATGTTTAAAGTCAGCTCTGTAGCATGCGAGCATAATAAAAGGCCAGCATGACTGGGCAGACAGGGAGTAGACTGGATAGAGTTAATAAATTTGTTTTTGGAAGTGATCAGGAAGTCAATTTAGGGATGGGTAAGGAGAAGGAGGTGAGAGTGGGGTTAGGGTGATAAAATGGTCAGGTAGATGAAGGTGTGAGGTCATTAGATCAGACAGGGTGCAGGAGAAAGCTTCCCTCCTTCCGGAAAGATTTTATGTTACGATGACTATGTTCATCTTTTTTGGTCCATGCTGAACCACAACTTAACTTACTCAATTACCCCACTGCCTCTTCCTTGTCCGCATTGCTTCTGACTCTGCTGCAAGGTCACTTTCACTTTTCCTGTTAAATGAAAACCAAAAAATTGGCCCCGAGATACATCTTCATCCTTAGTCCCTGCCCAACCAAGTGTCTCCAGTCCTCAAACCCCTAAATGTCTTTTAGGGGAGTGGGGAAACAATACCGGCTTTTCTTGAACAGAAGGAATTGCAGCCCCCTGCTCTTTGGCTTTTGTTGGACAAGGGCAATTCCAAATGTCAGTATGTCTCAGGGGAAAGCTCTGAGCAAATGAATCCCAAACTTCTTGCAGTATAATTTTAGCACAATGAAGTTCTCAGTGTGATAGACTCCAGTATTAACCTCCTGGACGGTTCATTTCTGTCTGGATATATATGTCTAAAAGCGGTAGATTGTCTTTCATGTAAATGTATTTTACAGTATATTATAATAGTATGAGTATAATAAAGTTTGAAACACAAAATCATGTCAAAATTATAAATTTAATAATAAACTTTGATATGATTTTGTGTTTCAAACTTTATTTTACTCATACTATTATATTATACTGTAAAATACATTTTCATGAAAGACAATGTTCTACTTTTAGACATATAAATCCACTGTATTGCATTCAATACAGTTATTTTGTATTGAATAGAATACAAAATAATTTGAAATTCCCACCACGCCCCTAGCGACGGCTGTACGCACCATCACCGGGAACTCCCGGGGAACCTCAGCGTACTCCCCGGGGGACAGATCGAGGAATGCAGCCAGAGCACAGCAGGACACTGAAGGAGGCTGGACGATGCCGATGGGTCCAGGTAAGGCTTTATTTTTTACTTTTTTAGCTACCCCGAGTGTGGCTCGGGGTTACCCCTTTCAGCATTTTTTTTACCTTGAGCCATACTTAAGCTTACCACTCAGGAGGTTAAACATTGATGACAACATGTAAAGTGAGTTGACCGCAGTCTTGAAGCTTTTTTACAGTCATTGTTCTCAAACTGGTGGTATAGGTACCTATCATTTCCTTGTCACTCATCCCCATGAGCTGGGTGCAGTATATTCAAAGCGTAGTGCGGTGAATGTACTTAGGATTTCACGCTGTCAGACTTCTTCTTGGCACTTTTTTTGGACGTCCCACCGAGATGTAGCGGCTATTGTAGCGGATGGGGGAGTGACAGTGGACTGCAGGAAATTGGCAGCTGTCATTACCAAGGGCCTCCAGACAACACAGAACTTCAAAAAGTCAGAAAGTATGCAGAAAACAAATCTAATTCTGAAAATAGGGAAATAAATAAAAGTGCTCAGCCGCGCACCTGATGTGGAATCGGAAATCTTTGTTTTAATTATGTAGCTTCTTAGCCTTTTGCTTGCAGTAAATTAAAAGGAAGACAAGAGCTTGATTCTCGTGTGTGGGAGATTTCGGGTCAAATCAGAGGCAGTTCAGATGAGATAAAGGATTCTTAAGGAAATTAGCTTTGTGGTAAAGGAGGAAGGATCCTATTATTAATAGGGATTATAGAGTCCTCTCTGGGGACTGGTACATCATTAAATATACACCAGAGTTGAATTAAGACGCTGGTGGCATTGGGGTAAATATATGAGTGGGAATTATTCTGCACAAAACTAATCACTTTATCATTAAATCACTAAACAATGCACCCCTATCCTTGCCATTACTTCAGCTGGATCATTTCTATTAGCAATCAGGTTAATATGTGAAAATAAACCCTGTGTAGAAAAACAGAATCCTGGTTTAATGAGTCAAATGTGCTTGCACACTATTTTACAATTCTTTTCCTCTTGTATCTGAATTCAGCAAATAGGAGCACCAATTAGATGTGACCATGTGACACCCATAATAGGAAGAACAGTCGATGCCAGGCTGAATTTCTCAGGACATAGCAATACATTGTTGAGTTTCAGTATACCAGGAAAATAAAAAGCATGAGGGGTCCTGACTGTCTGGATAGGTGTCCAGCTACAGCCAAGCAGCTTTATTGGGATTCTTGAATTCGCAAGGTTCAGCTCCAAAGGAAATTTAGGAGGCTTTAGGGGGCTAATCACCTGCTCTATGTTCCAGCACCATTCAGTAACATGGCCTATGGCTCCTTCACTGCCCAGACTCTGTAATACATTAATTCCATAGACTAATGGTATAATTTATTGTGGTTACTGGGTTACTTTATTTTTGACCCAAATAAAGCTACACCTGCCCACTCTACTTTGCCCATGACAGTGTTAACTTGTAGCTGCTATATGTGCATAAGTCTACTGTATGCTTAGTGCCAACCTCGCCCTGTTTTCTGCCTGCTACCTTGACTGACTACATTTCTGCTTGACCCAATTGAATACGTCCCTTAGCTGACTACCTGAATATCACCCTTGGCTTTGACCCTGGCTTGGAACTCTCTCTTCCTTTGGATACCTGACCTTGCGCTCCTGTGTACCTTGGGCTGTGACTCTGACCTGTCTCCTTCGTATGTTGTGGTTTCCTTTGGTTAAATCCTGACCTTGTACAAATCCGTGGTTTCCTGATCTTCTGGCAATCCCCAGAAAACATCGCATGCACATATAAGTTTGGGGGGCAATAATGTGCTGAGATGACGCAACTAACCTCCCAAGGCTTAGTAAGGGCTTGGCCATAGGGAAAGAACGGGATGTAAGATTGGGGTATTGGTGTTTGGGCTTCAAAGATGCTGAGCCTTTCAAGGGATCCTTATGGGCCACTCTAATTAAAGATGCTTTGATAATCTTTACATATAAATAAAGGGTTCACTGGTTGGCGAACATTCAATATGTTGCATTAAATGCCCACATGCCACATCTCAAATGTAGACTAAATTGATATGTGCAGAGAAATTGGACTTTAACGGCATATATAAAACTCTTAAAACATTTTATTGGTACAACATATTAAAAAGTAAAGTACGAGACTTTAATTTTTGCAATGCCCCAGAATGGGAACCACTGTGTCTCATTATTACAATATGAAGACATACATTCACTTCTTCATAAAAGTATCAACATAAATACATAATTGAAACATTATAGCAAGTCTTCCAAGAAGTGCCTGTGTATCATCGACGCGTTTCTTGGTGTAAAACCACTTCTTCAGGATGGAGCTTAATGAGACTAGAAAATATAATGATACAGCAGACGCGTTTCGTGGTGTAACACCACTTCTTCAGGATAGAGCTTAATGAGACTAGTAAATATAATGATACAGCTTAAAATAAATATCTAGTATCACTTTCCAAGTGCCAAACCAGGCTCACACAGGAAAGGAGCACAGAAGGCGATGAGTGCCAATAAACAGGAAGCAGCAACCAAATGGTAAGACCAGAAGCCAAGAAGAGTTCAGGTCTGCCTGGGATGGCTAAAATAATCCTCCATAAGATGTCCTGTGGGTTCCCTGTTGCTTCTAACAGGGTAGAACCCACAGGACATTTTATGGAGGATTGTTTCCAATAAAATGTTCCAATAAAATGTTTTAAGAGTTTTATATATGCCGTTAAAGTCTCATTTCTCTGTAAATATCAATTTAGTTTGTTTTCATAACCTGCTCTGGTTGAGTTTGAGTTTACTTAGGCTTTAACAACCCTCCCGGTTTCATCAGGATACTGAGACTTCTTCTCAGATCAAAGTCTACCCTTGCTCATTCATTGATTAAAAATTTGTAGGATCCAGTGGAAATCTTACTTCTACTGAATGACAGTAAGTAAAGATTATCGTGTAGAATGTTATCATTACCCTAATAATGAATTATTTCCATATAGGAGTTGGGGCTAATTCTTTACTAGGCCAGTCACATACCAAAACCGAACCTCAAGTCACACCACCATTTCAGCTTCAACAACCCAACAATGGTTTGCCAAAGCAGAATTGGTATTATTTTTCTATCGATACACCTGAGCCTTTTTTTGTTGTTGTTCTAAATCATTATTGTCTCCTGGTCGCCAAAAGGTTAAGCAAATTCTGTTTAGGAATCATAAACTGCTTTGTGTTTTTAATGGATTAACCAGGACAGTGTCGCTTTACTCCCAAGGTTTGAAAATTTATTTCAAGTCTATTACATCCTTTCCAAGCTATAAATAAGATTTATACATAACCCATGGGGATTTTCCATTAAAAGTTCATAAATCAAGTTGTGCTTATTTCGTCTTTTCATTCGCAGTCATGCAAAGCTGGCTACTGGGAAAATAGTTTGAATTAAAAGATGAGCAGTTAAAAAAAAATCCAAATATATGTATATTTTCTATAGGAAAATAAATGAGAGAGTTTCAGTCTTTTAATCTGGTCTAATGCCTCCTTTTATAATCAGCCAAAAATGTATTTAGTCCGGTGGAAATGTGGAGCGAAAAACAGCAAAACAAGCATAAAATCCACCAACAGGAACATTGGAAGCATAATTGGGGAAGGGAGAGTCAAGTGAGTTCTATACATTGTACCAATAAATAATAAAACCGGTACAAATATCTCGTCATTTCCCTGCAAATTGTACCCAGGACTCTTTACTGTGTTTGTTTGCTGATGTGTAGCAATATACACATTTGATTTGCTTGACTTTCAGCAACATTTTTCCATATTAATAATATTCTTTGATGTAATAGTCATAAGTTAGAATGTTATCTTTCAGCACTGGTCCTCCACTGCAAAAATATGTTACTGAAGGAAGTGCTGGTTATATTCAGCCACGTGAACCCAAAAGAGGGCTACATGATGTATACCTAGTGACTGGGCACTAAAATGTGCAAACTAAAGGAAGAAGTCAAGTAATTTTACCTGGATTTCAAAGTATTCCCAGCTATGGTTTCTTGCTCCTTTTGTGTCATATTTTTCATAAACATATTTTGTATGGTTGGTGCCACCAGAGGGAGCTCTTTTTTGGTTTAGGAGTTTTAGGGCAGAGTTTTAGATCATCCCTATCACAGATTTTGCCAAAATCGGGTGCACTTTAAAGGCAAAGGCACTATACACTTCAATTAGGTGAAACCAAAAAGAGAAAAAACAAGACATATAGAGTATAAATGGTGTTCTAATATCAGTGGTGACGACTTTATTAACATTTTCAGAAGTATCAAGTACAACAAAATGTCAATTTATAGTCAATGATGTCATCATTAGGGGCAGGGCAGAATGGACTAAGCCTGAAATGGGTAATGGGAACGCTCTTGGGTGGTTCCCAGAAGTCAGCACATCTCAATTGTTGTGCTGGTTCTGAATTAATGAACATTTCAACATTCAAAAGCAAGCACAATGGGTGGTACTCAGCTGAACACTACCAACACTAATTACTCACTAAGGGCATCCACAGTGAGATGTTATATGCAGTAACCAACTACAACCTTGCTAGCCACCTGAATTTAGGATTATTAAAAGTGGAAGGAAACCCAGTTTTCTACTCACCTGTCCCTGTTCCATCATGGGCTACGGCATTTTCTTCTTCTCTTCCTCAATCTGAACTTTAGCCATCTTAATTCAACAGGATGGATTGCCAAAACTGGCCTGCATGGGAGTTCATTCAGTCCTGGCAGCTGGCATGGGCCATCGCGGGTCGGAGATTTTGACAGTAAAAGGGAGCAATAAGGCAGGTAAGAATTCCTATTGCAGACAATACAATAAAGCCTGCCTGGTTACAAAGCAATCCAGGTGGCTGAAGGTGCCACACCCAGAAAAAGATCAGATAGCGGCGCCATCATGGGAGCACCGTAACAGTGCTGGAGCAAAGTTAAGAATAGATGAGTAAGAAAAAAACAACAGTTTAAAATATTAGAATATTGTATTGAAATACACACTGAATTCACATGGCAATGTAATTAATTTACATTAAGAAGAAATAGTCTGAAAGTAAACATCCCTTGTGCTATGCTTAGAAAATAACTTTTAATCCAGTTTCATGGGTGCACCTTAAATGAAATAAAAAAATATATATATATTAAAAATATATATATATAAAATATATATAAAATATATATTTTAAAAAATATATATATATATATAAAATGTATATAAAATATATAAAAATATATTATAAATAACAAATCCTTTACAGATTCCCTTTAAAATATAATTTTGTAATGGGTGAGGAATGTTACCTGCATAATAACTCCATGCCAACAGACTTCACACAGATTTAGCAGCACCACAAAACTATTTATCTGCCTCCGGACAGAAGACCTAAAAAAGGTTAAAGCCTGACTTTGATATCCTCACCACAGCACAAATAGCCTGTAGTAGTCGGTAAATGAAAATGTTTGCAGTAATATCAGATTATGCTGAATATTCAAGAATGCCTCAGACTGAAAGGAGAATAAGATGAGGCTGAATTATTTCATAAAACTTTCTAATAATAAAAAAGAAAGGATCATAACTGAACACCGCAGATTTGTTAGGACTTACAGCTCCCTGAACACCGTCATCATAACTAAATTAAATGAATGCCAGTGCAAAAAAATAATTCATTTGTTCTTTGAAGCCCATCTCCAACTAATTCAAAAAAAATTATTCCACTGAAAAATGTTGCTATTCTTAAATCTCCAGCATGGCCATGACCTTCTTTGCCCTCCTTTGGCCATCAATTGTTCTGTGTTGAATACCCCGAGGCACCCACTTCCTTTAGATTGGGGATCATGGTTGGGTTCACAAGAGAATGTAGCACTGTGAGGATTGAATATATATAATATAATGCCAAATTCCACTTTATATCAACACCATAATATTTCAAGCCATGATAAATATAATTTACTCCAACCCTGAAATGGGTTGGAAATGATTAAGTTCAAAGCAATCCAATAAAGTATGGGAACCATCCATGTTTTCCTGTATAAAGCTCTATATATAAAATGTTTGGATGAAAAAATGGAAGAACAAGCATACTTATAACCAAAAATTGTAGGCAGATATTGCTTTCTGCTCTCCTATTTATAATGTCAGCCTATAATGTGCATCCAGCACACATTTTTGCAATGGAGAAGAGAGAGCTTTATAATTGAAAAAGAGACAATCACATGACCTGCTATTTCCCCTTTACTAAACTTTTCTCAATAGACTACAAGACTGAGCACTGTGATTGGAGGAGTTTTTTTACAGTACAGAGTTTTTTTATAGTACCACAATGTCCAAGAAACCAACAGTAGATGAAGAAGAAACCTAGTGGCATATCAAAATCTAAAGAAAAATGTTTTTTCTTTCTTTTTTTTTTGCCTTTTTATATTATTTTAGGGAATTTGAATTTTTTCTGCTTTTTTCTTTTCCTTTTCCTAGAAAATTTCCTCGAAGTTCCAATGGGTCCGCAAAATTTTGGCAAAATTTTGCGGACCCATTGGAACTTCGAGGAAATTTTCCCTATTAAAATTTATCCCTATTAACAGCCACATTAAAACAATAATGCTGTTAAATATGAAATATTTTATTAATATTTCAAATCTGAAAATGCAGTTAGAAAAAACATTCCGGTTTATATTTGAGTGATGCCTAATGGTATATCCTGTAACTGCATTTATTTCTGGTTTGACAGATCAGAATTGTCAAAGACAAGTTGGTTGTACCAAACTATATATGAGGCCAACAATAAAGCACAAAAGATCATTTAAGATCAAATGACCCATTATAACTCAAACGTGCAAGGGGTATACGCACTTGGTGGTATTCTAATTATTATCCTTTTTCAATCAAATGTTTTTAAAAAAACTACTAATTTACCTCTTAATTCACATACATTGTATTAGGATTTCTGTTAATGATTACTGTTTTAAATGTTAGTAGTAACAGACTAGGGTTGAGCAAGAATGCCTCCTGCATTTCCCTAAAGTTCCAGTGGGTTCCGAAACCGGAAATCACTATAGGAGGATTATCAAGGCTGCATTCATAAATACAGCCATTGGAATCCTCCTGTCAGTGAGCGATCCCCGGGCACTATAGTTCAGAATGGGGGCAAGCCCTCATTCTAACCTGTAGTGCCTGGGAATATCTCACTGAGAGCAGGATTAACCCGGCTCCATTCATAAATGCAGCCTCCATACTCCTCCTCTCAGAGTCCGGAGTCATGCAGCTTACATTTATGAATGAATGCGGCGGTGGTAAAAAAACTGAGGAATTTTCCCACGCTGCAATTATTCATGAGCAGCCAGGGAGATTCACACTGTGTTCCTGGATAGGGAAACTCTATCCGGGAACACATAGTACAGGACTGCAACAGCAGTCAGAGGAGCGGAGCTAACTTCCCTTATTGGTCCCAAAAATTCGGTCTTGCCGACCGAATTTACAAAGGCCGTTCTCGTCTACATGTTTGGTAAGCAAGAACGGCCAAATTTGCAGCGAGACCGAATTTAAAAAATGTGCTCGCTCATTCTTAGACACATTTTATGCCCTAGGTTTATTCATGAGTCATAGTTTTTGCAGGTAAGGTAGGCACCTTGGTTTATATTCAAGTATATAGGGTATATATAATGGGGATATTAAACAACTAATTACAGCCTTGTTAAGGAATAAATGCTATTGAACAAATTATTGTACTGTAATCTTTTCCATTATCCCCTATTGGTCTACAATGGACCACCAACACCTTTACCAGGGGCCCATCACTAAACTGTTACCCAACCTATGCCCAATGGTCCTAATATTGTGATTCTTCTATGAGTACAAATCTGCATGGATTCTGAACAAAAAACATGACATTGCACCTCAATATTTCTGATTTATAAATTACCCTGGCTGAGTATAAGTATATGCAACATCACATGCACAAACTGTATCGGAGTGGAATAAAAGCAATTAAATAAAAATGCATCCTTTGATCGATCTGCCTCTTTATACTTGTCGTGGAGTGTTAAGCAGACCGGCGAGTTCTCACATATCTCCAGCCAAATGAAAACTTTGCAGTCACATCCCAGGCTTGCAGAGAGGGAAGGGGTAGGGCAGCTAACTCTTTTATGTAAAAGCTTCCAGGCAGTATCCGTGACTCTCATACCAGACACAGAAAGGTTGAAGAGCAAGAGAGAGAATTATAGATTTTTCTGGTGGGCACTGGCCAGATAAGGAACTTAATTCATTTTATTTGGGACTTGAGGCTCGCAATACATTTTAATGCAATCTCTTCTTTTTTTTTCAACTTTCTCTTTTAAGGTTGCTTTTGGATTATTTCCATATCATTTTGCTAATTCTGTATTCGTGAAGATGACAATGAGCAGAAAGAGAGAGAGTCACTCCTCATAGGACTTACAGGACATATGATTTGGATAAAGGAAATTAAAATAATGGCAGTGATTGTAAATGAGTAAAATCGTCAAATTCAACAAAAAACTGCAAATACTGCATACTGAAGCATGAAAATCTCGGTGGTATGCATGGGACTAAATGAGCAAAGAAACAATACTTTTATTTGAAGCCAAAAAGGCAAATGCATTTAAAATAAAAAATATTACCAAAATAAAATGGCATAGGGCACTGTCATGGGGGACATTTACAAAATACCATTTACATAGAAGAGGGCCTTTTTTTTGTAGCTTAGGGTGCAACATTATAAATGCACAAAGCTGTATGTGTTTATTAAAAAATAAAGCATTAAAATTAAAAGCATAGAGTTCCACAAAGTTCCTACCCATCAAATCTGCCCTCCAACCTCCCCTTCATTAAATGTGCTCCACAGCCTTCTCTTTAATAAATCTGCCCCACAGCCTTCTCTTTAATAAATCTGCCCTCCAACCTCGCCTTCATTAAATGTGCCCCGCAGCCTTCTCTTTAATAAATTTGCCCTTCAACCTCCTCTTCAATAAATCTGCCTTCCAACCTCCCCTTCATTAAATCTGCCCCAGAGACTTCTCTTTAATAAATTTGCCCTTCAACCTCCTCTTCAATAAATCTGCCCACAGCCTTCTCTTTAAAAAATCTGCCCTCCAGTCTTCCCTTCAGTCTTGTAAAGTTGTACCGGCCCTCTGCTGGACTGAAATTGCTTACTGTAAGCTTTAAAAAGTGTATTAGAAGCTGCAGCAACTTAGATAAACCCCGCCTCATTTTCTGACTGAAGGATGATCATCTAGCCCTTCCTTCTCCAGTCTGACCGTTCCTGGCACATTGAAATCACTGGATTTCAGTCTCTTAAATCAAGGTAGATAAGCATCATATGTGTGTTTTACTTAAGAGGGTCTGGATGTTGGTCCAATCCTATTGCTGGTACCATATTACTATACAACAGCTAGATGTTTGTTTTTATGAAAAGTTTCGTAAAAATACATATTTTACTAAAACTTTCATCATTTTGTGAACTTAATTTGCAAACGTTAGAAAGTCAAATGCAAAGTCCCAAACTTTTGCCACCGAAACTACTGATGAGTGGGAAATATATGTGGCAACATGTCACAAGTGAAAAAACAAATCAATATACCATTTATACTCTAATTTAAACCAACCCAAATATAGATTTAGGTCCCTATGTTCACCTGTAAAGATGGGAAAACTTCACTGACTCAAGTATAAACCTATTGCACAAAATGTGGCTAACCTTGCTAACATTAAAAACAGTAATCAACAGAAATGTCAATAATTACGTGAATAAATAATTGCATTGTGTGTTATTTTTACAACTGATTTAAAGAGGAAGCAAAACAGTTACATTGGTCGGTTTTCTTTTTTTCCCCTGAAATACAAGTCATAGTATTTTGTACTTTTGCATTGGTTTTGATGGGTTACTTGGTCCTAAATATTTTTTTGTGCATTATTGTTGGCCACCTGTAGATGACGATGTGTTCTTAAGTAAAGTGTGTAACAAACTGCAATTTCTAAAATGACAAAAGTTTGTTATACACTGACCTGAATATGAATGGAGAAAATCTTGGTTTATACTCGAGTATATGAAGTAATTAGAGATTTAAAACACACAAAGAATTAGGATTTTGTATTTAAAAATAACTTTGCAAAAAACGCCTGCCAGTCCCTTCTATTTAACCATTCAGATGCTAGATGCAGATTCATTTTAGAAAGTATTAAGGCTTTTCAAGCAAACAAAACACAAAGAGAATGTACTGTAAAAGAAGACTCACTTACATGAGAGCTTTCATTTATTTATTTCATAGAACTAAAAGACGTCAGTTTTAACAGCTGATTCAGTACACGCCATTAATCATTTATGATGTGGTCTCTTTTTCTGTACACAAGTGTATCAGTCTGAAAATGGCACCTGTTAAACGTCATATACATTCACCGCACTGCTGTGAATAATGCATGCAATGAAACTTGGATGAGGACGACGTTGTAAGCATGTCAGCACTTCAGACACACTGAGCGTTCCAACAGACAAAGATGTACAAACACCTCCTGGCACATCGCTGTAAACATTCAGGTGTGTGGTGTCTGACGGGGGAATATTATATATATAGACTCTGCATAATAACGAATGGCTGCTTGTAAAGAGGAACGCGGGTTATGATTCTTTCTTGTTTAAATGTCTAGTAAACATGAATTACAAATTGCATTATTAATTTATCGGCTTTAACATTCACAGATAGATTTATTAAAGATTCAGGAAGCTTATTAGGGCTGCAAATAATTAGGATAAAGGGGACACTGTGGATGAGGATATTCTTGTATAAACAGTTGGCTTCCTGTCCATTAACGCTTTGCAGTGAGAGACAACTGTCACTTGTAAGTTCTCACACTCAGAGCGGCGGAACCACTAGGGGCGCTGTGTATTGGACCGTGCTAGTGGGCTCTAAGAAGTCTAGGGATCAGCCCCATCTTCTCTAGAGCCTCCAGTGGTGAGGGTGTTGCACTGCAGACTGGTACGAGGTTGCAGTAAATATTACAAGCTGGGAACTCAAGGGTGCGGGGAACTCAAATGCTGTACATTCGGGGACAATTTCATGCCTGCAGTCTAGTCTAATAAAATCTAATAATGGAATTACCAAAGCATAGGTTGGATATCTAAAGACAACAAACCACAACAATGTAGTCAAGTTTACACCATATCGATCAACATACAAAGATTGAGCCACATTCCGAGTAATTCAATCCCTTAGAATTTCTAAAGATGTAAAGGGGACTTTTAGAGCACATAAATATAGCAGCAAATTTATTTCATCATCATCATTTCTTATGAATTTTTTTTTTTAAAAGACAATCAAACAACATTTAAATAAAATTCAATGTGTTTTGCCGATGTAAAAGAAAAACTTTTCCTGGTATTGGATATCTAATGAACTTTTTTCTATTCCTGCCATCATCATCTGATTACTTTCTGCTGGCTTCCTTAGGCTGACACATACTAGTTAGCTTCCCTTTTCTTGGGAGACCATTTGCAATTAAAGGTGTGAATGCAAACTTCAGCTTTCGGCTGTTTTATATTTCGATGGCAGAGAACGTTGGAGAATTTATAGGATTGTGTATACATTGTGTCCGTATTGTAATAAAATCCTTCATACTTTTACAGAACTGACGTAGGAAAGTAATTTATTAATCGCGGTGTCAATGCTGCTTATCTCATCAACTCTTCCAATACCATAGTAACATTTGTACATTCCCAATGTGGAATCTTTATTCCAGACAAGATTTCCAGAA
>NC_092859.1:157411794-157416044 GCF_032062135.1 Pyxicephalus adspersus
GGACAAGATTTTGTTTGCATGACAAAATATTACATTATTTTTGTTCATTCTGATGCTTTGCTAAATGCAATACACATTAATATGTTACACAATATGCACGTGTTTATGCAACTGGCCAGTAAGGACAGATAGGAATGAGCCCCGAATCACTCTATGTTACTTCTTTTTTGAAGGGCAGTATACAGCCAGCACTTGTTTGCTCGCCTTCTTCTAACCTGGAAATCAGAAAGTTAAAGTAAGATGAAAGAAGCTTCATGTTCCAGCTCACCTCTTCCTAAGGTATCTGCAGCAATATATACATATGCGCAGGGTGTAAATTATCTAGGTACAGGAGTTTGGATCAGGAATAACACAAGATATTGATTAGATTTTTTTTTTTATAATGAGAACCATAATTTCAGTGGCAGAATACTGATCTGCCCTTGACAGCATAATTAACCTGGAGATGTTGAGCCACTGAAACTATAATTATCAGCACTAAAACATGAAAATATAAAATAATAAAAAATGAGAATTTCAGAGTAGCATAGGAAATCGGTAGTATAGAAAGTGACAATTAAGTTGCAAAGAGTCTGACAGCTTGGTCGTGCTAAGGCATTAAATGTGAAAAACGTAACTTAGATTATTGCTGGTATTTTCTTGAAATACATAATCACAGCGTATGTTTTATTACCACTCATTCAGAGTTGTAGTTTCCCCATCTGGACAACTCCCTAGAGTAAAAGCAAAAAGGTGCAGCCAAATGGTTCCTTGTTAAACTCGTTTTGCTGCTACCCAAAAACTCTCCTCCAAAAATCCATATTTAATTAACAAGCATGCATGGGAAGGGCATCATCAAAGGAACAACCAGACTCGGGGCTCAATGCCACCACATTCTACCTAGAAACCTTGGTGGTTGAAAAAGACATTAGCTGAATGTACTGAACTTGCAAACCAGTTGTCTTTGTTGGTAATTCAAAGCTAATGGCACTATGTAGAATAGGAAAGTGATATACATTTATACAGTAATATTTCTGATAGAAGATATTTATCTAGCCGGCAATCCCATGCTGTGTGCCCCCCTACGCCCCCCAGGGCTGTGCATCCCCTGCTTCCCTTTAGCTGTGCAGCCTGAGATGTCTCTTCCCAGCATCCCCAGCACAAGAGTTCTGCTTACAGTTCCATATCCTCCTAGGCTGCAATAATTTACTTTACTAGACATCCTTGATGCTGATTTTCTATAGGGGTAATCATTGTCATATTTATGCATGTCAATGTGTAGTTATTGTGGAATTTTCTGGGTAGTTCAGAAGTAGTGGAAGCAGAACAAGCCATGTATATTTGATTTTGAGATAACAATTAATTTCTGTCCAGCAGAGCTTGCAATCTAAAGCATATTTAACTGTCGAAGCCTTCCTTGTGCATGGCCCACCCTACATTTAATAAATGATTCCACAGCTCCAACAACTGCATGATTAATGTGGGAGGTCAGAAGTTTCAGCTCGGCAGCTAATAGAAAATGACTGCCTCTCCGGTGTTAGTGTTCTCCAGGTACCTCTGCAGTAATGAAAGGTTGATGTAGGCAGAAAGCAGGATTCCTCAGCTCATTAATTACAACTGCCCAGAGTGGAAAATTTATAATTAAACACTGTTTACTCCCTTTACTTTTGGAAGAAGTAAATTAAAGGTAATTATGGATCTCCACTAGTATGCATTGGGATTTGTGAACAAGCTGCTAGAGGAAGGCTTGATAAAGAGTAGAGGTTTTTCTACAGTAACCTGAGAGCAGCTATTCAAAAGTCTCTGCTGCTATGATGTTAATAAGGGAGTTTTTCATATCTAAGGAACAAAGATGGTGCTTATTATCCCACACAGACTACATATTGTCCAAGTAATTATTTCTTGATAGAAGGATTGAAGATAATACATTCAGGTTTTTCAGAGACTTGCCCCAGAGTTCACCTCGTCATTAAACTTCACCATGGTCTCATCTTGTAGATATGAACTCGATGGCACAATGCAAGCAAGTAATGGATGAAGCTTTCGAAAAAAAAAGGATGAGGAGACTAAGGTGGATTTAAAATGCAGGGTCTATACTGTACCGTCTTGATTTGTGAGCATGGACAATGTGTTGGTGATTTTTAGGTGGTGACAGTAAGAGATAAGATATGGTTCTCAAAGCAGAACTCTGGTAACAAAAAAAAAAGAATAGCCCAGGATAAAATAATACAACCTGCTTTTGCTGCAATATTCAACTTCATTACAGAGATTTTTCTTTACTGCTAGATGTCCAAAGGTGGATTGCCAACAATCATTCACTTGCTCCCAGCCCAGATCGCCTTGGACCCCAGTAATGAAGATAGAAGAAGCATAGTGATGAGCCCATCTCTATATCATTCTGCTTTCACTTCCTATCAACAAGCGACTTATCATTACTTAAATTAGTTGAGAGTCTTCCTCTCTCTCCAGATCTGCTGTACTTGGACTACAAGAGGCTGATACCAGATGGAATCCATGTTCTTATTCTGCTTGAATTCAAAAATACATTGAATAATGAATTATTAATTACAGAGCTGCATTGATTTGTGCATTTTGTATCTGCTCAGAGTCCTAATTCTAATTTATAGTTGCAAGCCATAGCAGAGTTCATGTGGTCTGTAGGGGATGTAGAAGTGGCCATTCCAAAACAAGCATTAGAAATCATTCTCAGTATTACCCAGTGCAATGCATTCCATTTACAATACACCTTGCATGCAAATAAGCCTTTTAGGCCTTCCGGGAGAAAGCTTTGGGTAAAGGTCATTAAACTATATGAATTTAGCAACAAACATCTTGCAAAGATATCCTATCACTAATATGAATGTACCAACTTTTACCCACTTAATATGAAACCCACTTAACCACCTTTCCTTTGGCACAATCATAAAGCAGAAAAAAAAATTGACAAAGGTGTCGCTTCACTTGTAGATGGCACTTTAAAAAGCCCCAGCCTTACTTTATCCATTCACATGTTGTGAAATGTAGCTAGTTTTACCCTGTTAATACCAAGAACCTGCTGACTACCACATCTGGTGCACCCTGCTGGTATTTGGGATGCCCTTATTCTGCACTTGGGTCCATTTTCCTATTTGGGATGTAGACAGAGGGTGTTACAATAACTACAATGTTCATTGCACTTGCTCTGGTCAAGGTTGGCAAAGAACTCATCAAAGGTAGGTCACTTATTGGGGTCAAGTTAGACCAATGGGAGAAAAACTGCTGGGAATAGATTTGGGTTGTTCCATGGTATTGATTTATAAGACATAGATTTGGGTTGTTCCATGGTATTGATTTATAAGACAAAGATTTGATGGTGAGAAACACCATCAGGGATTGACGTATGATGATTTCCAGTGGTGTGGTCCACCTGGGAAACAGGAGTCAGACATTGTTGGGGTTCAGATTCTGAAGAAATTTTACTAATCAGGTATTCTGTGCTAAAAATATAGTGTTTTTATACATTATGATAGTTGTGTGTGATCCATGTTAGTGAACCTCAAGTATATACCTACTATGACTATGATTCATTGTCACAATACAATAATAGCTTGCTACTTTTGCAATGTAATGATAATGTGCAATTGTGATAATATCTTAATCACGTCTGTATATGTCTTATTATTGTAATAGGCAACATAATTGGAATTATTAGCTGCAATCATGACCTGACATACTTCCTGCTGTTTCATTGTGTGTTATGGACCTGTTCTCCTCTGTTAGGTAACTAAAGCTTGCATTCTTTCCAGAGTAGGTCCTTTATTTGGAAAAGAACAATCCAGATACAACATACAGCCAGAATATAATAACTAAAGTTCAATAATGAAATATTCTTAGTGTGGGCTCAAAGTACCACTAACGTCCTTCAAATGTTTCCAAGCTAATTGACCGGCTTGGTTGATTTTCTCCCCCAAGCAATTCGACTATTAAGAGGCCATTGATTGAACCACATACCACAATGGCATTCTCAGCTGGTGGAGCGTTTTCCATACATGCTTTGAAGCTTTACATACCTGTTCTATTCTTTCAGGCATATTGGGGGGCCCATGTGAATACTGTTTAGCTCCTGTGTAGGCTCTAGATTGCATTCTTTGCATTTGTATCTAATAGGGTCACTGCCAGTGTAAGGTTATACTTATTAATCTACTGCCTACTGCTAGCTTGCATGGTAATTGGCGTGCTTGTCCAGCTGGCATCCAATTGATTTCTTCTTTTAGTACAGGCCACAGAACTTC
>NC_092859.1:157418147-157461830 GCF_032062135.1 Pyxicephalus adspersus
CGTGATAGGTTGGCACTATATAAATTCTATTGCATAATATTAACGCTTTTTTTATGGCAAACATTACGTTTTTCATCAATTTGTGCTTCAGTGGCTTGTCTGTGGGTTCAGACCAGACAGAGTAGAACCCCCATTTAAACATCAGCAGTTTACCCATGGTCTTTTCTTGGCATATCAGGAACACACCGCAAGACCTGCTATTTTGGAGATGCTCTGACCCCCTTGTCCAGCCATCACAATTTGGCATAACTGTCCATTTTCCCAACACCTGAATATTCCATACAATTTATATGACCTTATATCCAGTTTTCCACCATTGCAAATTAGCATGTATCATACTACATACATTTACTTTTTACTTTCCAAGTTGACTTGAAAAGACAACATTTATTTCCAGTTTACTATCCTGTAAAAGAATTCAGCCACTGTGTACAAAAGATTTTTTTATTGTCATCATTTTAGTGCAGCGTGAGAGAATATAAGAGAATTTTACTCTTGACATTAAGAATACAGAGCAAATTTTCTTCCCTCGGATATCCTTTCAGGTACTGGAGAACTTTCACCCGGTAACTCTGGTAATAGAATTTCTTCTGCGCCAACACTCAATTAGCATGATAAATAAGCAAGTTCTTTCTCCCTGGCCTGCCATATTTTGCTGACGTCAGCGTGAATGCGAATATTGTATTTTAGGCTGATTTAAAGACCTGCACACTCTCCCGAAATATTAATAAGAGTAGGATGTCTTCTAATAAAAACTAGCTGGCTGAAAAGCTCTATTTATGCATTAAGAAAATACGCTTTGCAATGTTTCAGTTATTTGTAGACTGTGAAATGTCCAGTATTTCATTACCTCCATTAAAGTCCAAACTGGCAACTAGGTAACTCGGGACATGGGGCAGATGTGAACTGCTAATGGCTTCTCATACTGCATCAGCCGTATTAAACACCATTATGTCTGAATGTGGCATTGGTGGACAATGGCTGCAATTGGCTCCTGTGCAGAGTGGTGGTTGGAGCTTCCCCTACAACATGTATGACCATCGCCTATTCACTACAACTGTCCCTCCTGCTACATTCCCTCTCCACACTGGGTGGTTCAATCCATCTTCTCACACTTTGCCTCACCTCGCTACTTTTTGCATGAACCCAGTCACAAATTTATGCCAGCTACATGTTCCTAGGTACCATGGAGGCCTTACTTTCCATGATGTCCCCTCTGGTACATTCCCTCTCCACATGCTCAGTCCATCTGATCACACTCTGTTTTGCCTCTGTCCCCTACCACATGCCTCGAGTCACATATTTGTGCCTGGTAAATGTTCCTAGGTATCATGGTGGCTTTTCTTTACATGATGTCCCTACAGTATATCTATCCATATCTATATCATATATAGGGCTGCCATTGTGTCTTAGCACAGCTAAATGTATTTGACAGCCCGTGAAGCTGATCCTTGTCTGCAGGGATATATGTAGGCATCATTTTGCCCCAGGCACACCTGAATAATGGTGCAGTTTTGTACAAATTATGGATCATTTATTTATTTTAATAAAACTAAAACCAGAATGAGGCAGCATAGGGTGTCTGCTTTATATTGCATGTAAAACTCTTTTCTACAATACAGACCACCATATAGGAAAAAGGTTTCTTTATATGTAGACCTCTATCTTTCTCTCCCTCTCTTCCTCTCTCTATATTTATACCATTAAACTATTAATAAAATGTTAAAGTGAACAAAAAAGCCAATCTGTGAAAGTTGTCAAAAGAACAGATGTCCCAATACAGAACTGGATGTAACAGTTAGGCTATGCTCAGACTGGCCTTGAGGTAGCACTGCAATTACCGCTTCCTACAAATCTCTCTACAGTTAATAAAAGTTTCTTTTCAAGATTTGATACAGAACTGAATAAATATAATTTAATAATGCCATTCTGTGGCACTACAATCCTGACATTCTGCAGCAACTTGAAATGGAGCGGAACCTTTTCCATAAAGTCATCACTTGGTGCCGAAACCCGGATATTCCAGTATGATCCCGAAACCAAACCACAGTCACTGGAAATACCTTCAACACCAAGAATCAAAAAAGGTTCAAATTCACAGCCATATCATCGTGTTTTGTGACATGAAGGTGTCATTTTGGCAGAATGGGTTCCAGAAGACACAACAGTGACCCAACATTATTATAAGGAAGACAAAGCTGGGAGAAAGAGTCAGGAAAAGACGGCAGAAATGTGGGAAATGGTTTCATTCTTCATCAGGACAATGCTCCTTCTCACACAGCACTTTCTGTGACCGACAAACACATTACTACGCTGGAACATTCTCCATATTCACCAGATTTGGCACCTTGGGACTTTGTTAAAACAGAAACACTCAGATTAGCCTAAGCAAAAATATCATATGCCATAATTAGCCCAATATTTGTTCAGTACAAAGATACTTTCCTGTACTATTTGAATTAATTATACCTAGTGGCATGTGCTCACCATGTTTGTCCATTGAGCCGCTTAAACAAATACAAAAGATTCTGATTTTACTTGTCAGACCTCAACCAGGGTCTTTCACCCTATGGAGAGCATTCGTGTTTTACCACATATTCAGCATTTCTGAGTTTAAGTTCCTTTAATGTTTTTCTATAAAAATGTTCAATATGAATACCAGTCCACATGCACTTCATCATTGGAAGGTGGGGAGGTTCTCCTGATAATATAGTAAGTGAACGGCCTAAACTCTTTAAGTAAATCAACTTATTCAATTCAAATGGCTGTCCACAACAAAGTAACAGATCATATTTAATATAGCATGTCTGATTTCCTGCACAGATGTGAATCTCATTGCTATGAAGCATTAGGTTTTGCATTTCATTTCGGATCTTTTTCTCAACTAGGAAAATGGACCCCATTTATCAGAATATTTGCTGAAAGAACCATCAATGTTACCTGTGGCTATAAAAAAAAATTCTGCTTTATTTTACTTTATTTTTATTATATCCTCAAGCTGTGTTATACGTGACAAGGGCCAGCAAAAAGCCAATTTTAATGACTCCATGAAACAAATACATTTTTTGTTTTAGCTTCATACATGATGTCTACTGGGGCATATTAAGCCAAATGTTTAATAAGATCATCCTGCTCTGTATATGGTGATTGCTGTATTTTTGTGGAAGCTCCTTTGGTCGTAATGCAGAGAAATCTCCCGTCTGGAGCTGCAGCATTCTGCATTAGAGAGGGGATGTGGTCACCTTATCCATTAATCATCCACCTGGGCTGCTAGCACAATGCTGCATTACTGTCTGAGCCCCCCCTGCTCATGGCGTGTTATTAGTGACGGCTTCTGTGCACAATGGGGATGGAAGCAAAGCTTCGCAAGGCCATCTGTCCCTCTTCTCTCCTGCCATGTGACCTTATGGATGCCATTTTCCAGAATGGCAAGTGACATTATTCCCTCTCCCCATACTCGGCTTTACTGCATTTTCATGATAATAGCAAGTCTCATCTTCCCCTGCAGTCTCATATTTTATAGTAAGGTACAGGTGCCGTGTGTCTGTTCTTTGCAGTGTCTATGGCTCATAGTAAGGCCTTCTCCTGGTGAAATGACATGAAGTGCAATGTGCTGACACCACAATCAGTAAAATCTCAAGTCCTTAACCTATGCTAAATGGGGCCAGATATAAATATAATCTAATAACATCATCTTCGGGAAGGTGCAGGGCTATTATGACAGCTGTGCAGCGATGGAAGAATTTATAAAAAGCAGAGAACAAAAAGAGCAATGAAATAGAAAGAGCTGGGTAGTACAAGGAGTTGGCTAGTGCAAAGAGTTAGGCAGTATAAGAAGTTGGGTTGTATAAAGAGCTGAGTGCTATAATAAGCAGGGAAGTATAAAGAGTAAAGAATTATAAAGAACCGCTTAGTATAAAGATTTGGGTAGTGTAATGAACAGGATAATATAAAGAGTTATAGAGAGAATACTGAGCTGAGGGCAGCACAATGAGTCGGGTTTAGTAAAGACATCTGTAGGATAAAGTGCAGAGTTTGGTGCCTACAGATAAAGTTGATTGACACATGGCACACAAAATTGATTTGATTAAAAAATATCCCAACACTATTTATTCTCATAACCTAAATGAAAATAGATTGGTCACATGGGAATATTTGGCACCCCTTCATATGTATTTACCACCACTTCCAACAAACTGGTGGTTAGGACCTCCTCAGGGAAAATAAAGGTAGAACTTATTCCTATTGAACCTCAGATATGGAGGGTTTGGTTTGCTTTGCTTCAAAGGTTGTGGCACCATAGTGAGAAGATCCGAAGTTCAGACCTGGATCAGGGTTAAGCAATCCCACGTGACTCTTTGGGGCTGGCCAGCAGTTCCTAAAGAACCGCCATCTAAAGATTTATCAGTAAGCAGAACTGTACTGCTCACAGCTGTTCCCATTCATTCTCTATAGTGCTGCTGCAGGTATTGTGGCATTTCCTCCAATGCAAAGGTTAACTGGCATGAGCAAGCTGCAACCACATTGCAACCTTATTGCCAGTCTTCCCAAAGTCCTCAGAAAGAAGGTTGTGGATGCCCATGAGACATTCAAGTGTTAGCAAAATAACCCAAAAGTGAAGCACATTTCCAATTACTTCTAATTTGTTAAGGATTGGAGGACCCAGTAAATGCAACATAGTGATTACATGCCAATCTTTACAAACAAGCAGGCACTAGTCTGCTGGGTGTCCAGTTTCAACCAATTGGCACCTGTAAGTGGTTATATTCATGAGATAAAGAAGATTTTTTATCCAATGTTCAATGATATTGAAAGAGCTTGGCTGGATCAAACTCTTAGCTGAAAAAAAACGTATTATTTATCTGCCTGCCTGAACAAGCCCTTATGTATTACCCACAGCAACTTGGCAAAAGTATGTTTCTGGATCTTTTCAATGACCATCACCTTTCTTGTTATATATTTTGAAGGGTGCATTCCACTTTTTCACCAACACCAGATGGGGTGCCGCAGACCAAGTTGCGCTGCAGAAAAAGTAAAGAAATAAAATGTAATATTTTTGTCTGAAGAGGTTATTTATGGCCAGGCTGCTCTAATGACAAAACGAATGCTGGAAGCTGTTTCTGGAGAGCTGTCATTGTGCTCTTATCAATACTTACAGAATTGAGGCTCTCAGACAATAATTTACAAATTGTTAGTCACAGATCCCTTACCCACATCTTTTCTTATTAGTGATATGAAATTGTTTTGTGGTAAGAGGATCAGAATGAGTTTCTGCCTGCCTAGCCATTGCCGGCTGGCTCCGAGAGGATTGACCGCTATAATTACTGCTTTCTGATTTCCTCATATAATGTCCCCCGCCGTCGCTCGTGCTTCCAATCTGGAGCATACTGAGGTCCGCATTACATGCAATCAGGTAGAGCTGTAGGCCGCAGACCACAAGCCGATAGCTTGTCCTGTTTCACTTCTTCACTCTTGATTTGAAAGGCTGTTTAACCCTCTGGGAGGAACTGGTATGGCAGTAATTTACAAATGGTCAACATATGCTTGGAAATCCACTTCCCTCGCCTTCCAGGCCACAGGTAATAGCCCAATTCTGAATCTTAATTTGGTCAGGAACAAACAGATCTCTTACCAGGAATAGCCCACACATTGGAATGACGGCATCAACTGATTCATACAATGACGGTATCACCCGATTTATACAATTTTTCCCGAACTTAGATGTAATGCATGCACTATAAAAGGATTGCTGCTTGCTCATACAGAAATCTTATAACACAGTAAAAATATTGGCATTTAATTATTATTATCATTTTTTATTTATATGGTGGTAACATATTTGGCGTTACTTTTCAATCCTGGTAAACGACGAAGGAAACATTGAAGGATAAATAAAACCGACAATAAAGAAAGTGTGGGGAGGCCCTGTGTGCCGGATCTTAAAGACTTGGAAGCACTTATTATACCTCTGCCACTAATATCTATGTAGGCTGAGTATCTTGAGCAGTCATTCCCTAACCAGGGTCCCATGGAACACTTGGATTCCTCCAGAAGTTGCCTGGAGTTTCCTTAAGCTTTGGCCCATTGACCTCCCATGTGATTGTGTCCTCATAGTCCTGTGACCAATGCCACCTGGCAGTAGCAAGACACCAAAACCTTTTTGTTATTTGCAAGAGGAGCATACTTTCCACTGACCACCATGCAAGGTGTTTGACTGACCTCCCTATGGGTTTAGCAAGTGTTCCCCAAGACCTGAAATTTAATTCAATGGTTCTGCATGGGTAGAAAGGTTGAAAAAGGCTGATCTAGGGTGTTGCTGAAGTTGGTGGCACTGCTTACTGTGGTCGGGTTGTGCCATCATTGCCTATTTTACAGAGCCCCCAGCCAAGACAGGGTCTCTGTCCTGGACCTGAATGCCTCCTTCCATCTATGGAAACCTCCCTTTTAGGTAAAAGAAAGCATTTCTGGAATGGATTTCTTCAAGGCCATTTGCTATTTGCTAGCAAATGTTTTGAATCCTGGACCAGATCTAATCCAGGGTTGCTGGATCACCCAGCTTCACTGATCTAAATGTATAATCTCTAGCCTTGAAAAGCTTAATTAAATCAGGCCAGTTGAGTCCTGGGTCCTGCTATGGAAGGCATACAATACAAAATAAAAACAAAAACCTAGACTTTTTATAAAAATTTTACCATAGCAGGACCAAATAGTAAGCAAAAGTCTTTCCAAGCATCTGGGGCACAATAGTACCCTTCACCTATTTCCACAAAGAGCTCTATTTATAAAGCAGTGAATGGGACATTCAGATATTTCCTGGTGGAGCATCAATTACTGCCAATAAAACACTTGGAAAGCTGGAAGATTCTCCAGCAGGCAATATTTAAAGGAATGACTGATTCCCTGCTTTATAAATAGAGCCCAGGGTGTTAAATCTAAAACACCCACAATACTAGAAAACCAAAATAACTTATTTTATTGAAATAAAAACACAAAGGGGTCCATTTATAGAGCAGTAAATCTGTCATTTACTGAAACATTACCTGATGGAATATTCAATTCCTGCCATGTGCCTGAAATGTATTTACCTGTAAAATTCTCCACCAGGGAATGTTTTAGTGAATGTTAATGAATAGACTGCAAAGACCTACTTAATGGGTTTATGTTCCCATTACTAGATCCAGGGCCAATCACATCACCCAGTTATTGTCAATCATTGGCAAACATACTGAAAGTAGAAGGGTGGTGAACATATTTCATCAGAAACACCTGAATATGGAAATAAAAGGCTCTCCCGCAGAAACACCACACTGAGTCCGCAGAAACAAAACACTTATTCCTAGTGCTCAGACGTCAATTATCGTCACTATCTGCTTCCAGGAATAGGATGTTGGCTCAGAGATAATATAATAGATTGGGTTTGATTTAATAAAGGACTAAAGGCTGTTCACATAGCATGGGATATTTTACTTCACTTAGTGAATAAGGTTTTACCATTCATTACTTTATCATTCAATCACATGTAGGCATGAACCATTTTTTTTTTGACTGCGTATTCTTTGAAATGTGAACTTTTACCAAATTTATTAATATAAGTGAATTACCCCTTGTAGGTAGATAATTGAGTTTGCTAAGTGAACAGCCTATATATTTATTTTGTAAAACAACCCAGTTGTCTGCAATTTCTGGTGCTCGCATCTACCAAAGTCAACAGTAGGAGTGAGAACAAAGGTATAGAGGAATGCTGAGATACAAGTACCTGTAGGTAAAGGATTCAGGTAGAAAAGCAGAGCCGTATTGCGGACGCATGGGGTACTTTTACAGGACCCCAAACAAAACGGCTTGACTTTTACAAGGTTGGAACTTTTGAAAATTGGGGAGGGCCCAAGAAGTTTACTCAGTATGGGGTCTAGAAATTTCTGATGGGGACATTCTTGTCAAACTTTCCATGCGAATGCAGTGCGGCTTAAATACATTCAAAGGCAGAAATGCAACGTTTCACCTGCTTTGCCTGCTATCCAAACACATCCTAATGCTGCATCCAGTGTGATTCCAGTTATTGCAGCCTCTGAATTGTCATCTGCTCAACCAAAGTCAATGGAAATTGGCTGACCTACGTTTGATGCACATTTCAAACACGCAACAAATGCAGGAAAGCAAATCCATATTAACTCTTATAGACCCAGACAAGAATGCCCTGCAGAATATAGGAAATGATTTTACAGATTTGCACTGAATATCCCTGGACTTAACATTTCACGTTTGCTTCAGTTTCGATGCACCAGGCCCCTGCACTCCGGTTATGACTCAACAGTAACACGCGTTCTCTTCCATGCAAATTCTATAAAATGCCAGCTTCGGGTTTATAATGAAAATGTGTTCCATGCTGCATGACATGCGTGTAACAGGTATCCTGGGCATGAAATTACAAGTCAAAACCCATCTCAGGCCATGAATATATTTTCACCTAAGTGGTCTTTTCCTGCAGCCTCGGTTTTAAGCCTCCCCAATATCTCTGCTGCACACAGACCGCAGCATTTCTCATCTGAAAAGAATTTCTGAGAATATAGTTGTTCTCTTCAACAGAGATCATTAATATACATTACGCACACAAGGCCGCCGTTGAGCATCAGGATGCATAGGACCCATCAGGCA
Organism: Pyxicephalus adspersus; assembly: GCF_032062135.1. NCBI lineage: Eukaryota > Metazoa > Chordata > Amphibia > Anura > Pyxicephalidae > Pyxicephalus > Pyxicephalus adspersus. Next base: position 157,426,800 of record NC_092859.1, read on the forward strand.
GAGCATCAGTAACTGCCTGTGACATACTGTATAGAGCGCAATATGATTCCCAAGCTTGCAGCCGTAGCCATGCCAGAAGAGTACTCTATAAGATTGTGTTTGTGATTGAATCTGTCTACGCTCAAGCCTTATTTGAATGCCGTTAACATACTTCATCGATTTTTATGACACGGTTTTACTTAGCGCTGCTAGCTGGAAGAAGGTAACCCCTTCATTGTCGGTTGGCCAAGACCATAGAATAAAGACCAGCTGAAGGAAAAATTCTGTGAACATGGAAGGAAATTTTCAATGTCTTTTTAGATGTATAAGAAAAAGAACACGATGACCTCCTGCGCAGCATGATTAAGCCTGTTTGTTATAGAGTAAGAAATGGGCAATCTGCCCTCCAGCCTTCCCTTTAGTCTTGCACCATTTACAGGTTCCACCGCTGGCCTGACATTGCTTCTTCAGATTTCACTGCACACTGTGAGCTTCCTACAATATGCGTTTGAAGCTGCAGCAGAGTCCGCCTCAGTCCATGGCTAGTCCACCATCATTTAGCCTTATCATTCCCAAGAATGGCTGCCACTGGCCCTGCCCCTAATATTGATTGAACTGCAGCACTATATGTAACATTACATGCAGGAGTCTAGAGTAGCCTGCATGCAAATCTGATCTGCCTAGAAATGCTATCTCCGAGCTAAATGTTGCATCAAAGACCAAGCCCACTGCTTGCATTGGGTCTGCTTGACCACTGAGGCAGGGTGGTGTAATGTTTTAAAGAAGCCATGTACAGTACCCTGTTGCTCCCTCCTAACAAGTATTAATTGCCTACATAGCACTGAACCATATTGATGTGCCCCTTACTGTTATATTCAGACAGACTCCATTAAATTGGTGCTCGGTGAGACAATGGGTCTGATTTATTAAAGCTCTCCAAGGCTGGAGAGGAGACACTTTCCACAGTTAAGCTGGGTGATCCAGCAAACCTGGAACGGATTTCTTAAAATCCTTTTCTATTAGTTAGCAAACCTTTTAAATCCCGGACTAGATCCATTCCAGATTTTTTGTATCACCCAGCTTCACTGATGAAAGTGTATTCTCTCCAGCCTCGGAGAGCTTTATTAAATCAGGTCCACTAACTACTTTATAATGTTGGTCATTAGGAAAAGGGTCCCCTTATACTGATAGGAAGTAAAAGAAAGGTCCCATTACATTGTTGAACAATGGGGTAAGGGCTCCATTACTGGGGTGATTATTGAGGAGAATGCTCCCTATGTTCATGGACAATAAAAGGAATATCGTCTATTTAAAATAGCTCAAAAATGTATTGGTGTGGTAAGTGGTAACTTAGCCAGGAAAAGCTCATAACTCAAGCAACCTAAAGAGGATTTTACAGAACTCTGAATAAGGTTTGGTTCGAGCGTATATCTGATTTTACTTTGTGTCTGTGTCCTTGGGAGGATTTGTCCTTTATTTTAAATAAAAAGGTTTAAAATATTTGACTATGCTGATTTTGGTGACAATCTGCCTAACATGCACAGGGCAATATTAAGGGGACATTCATTTTAAATGCTCCCCCCTCTCTATACATGTTGCTGTAGGAATTTCTCTTTCTCATAGTTGGTCTTCTGTTACCGGTCAGGTCTAGTCTAATGGCCATTTATTACCATGCCTAGATGACCATGGGTGCCCAACCTACGGCCCTTGGGCCACATCCGGTCCCTCTCCTCATTCCCTCTCTGCTCGTTGTCTTGCGGGGGATGGGGCACTCATATCTGCTTTATTTCAAGCTGCCAGCAGAGGGAGCTGCTCTCTGCTCAACTGAGGGTAATCCCAGCAGCAGCATGAGAGCCGTGTCTGTGTTCATGCTGCTGTTATTATCCCCATGTATAAATCCTCATATTTCCTTCACTGATAATCATAGAAATGTGAGATTTTCAGGGTACACAGGGGACCACAAGAGCTGCTACTAAACCAAATTTAAGCCCCCTAAACTTAACAAGTTGCCAGATACAGGGTCACAAGCATAAAATCCTAACAACAATCAGAGATGTTTTCACGTTAGGGGGGCTTTTTCAAGCCCAAGGTTCCTAAATTGAGTTTGCATATTGGGGAGCCCCTGGGGGCCACTCTCATGGCAATGAACATTAGGGTACTTCCAATTGTCTGTGCGCTGTGGTGCCCCTTAATGTTCACAAAACTTCAAGGCTGTACTGTGTAGGTTGGCGGTAAGGTTGCAGTGGGGTTACCCCTTCCTTGTGGTATGGAACCCTGCCTAGGTGGAGACGCTCAGTACCGCTCACTGCAGCCTGCAATCAAATCTGCAGACACTGCAGTGCAAGGGACTGAGAGGCTGATATGGTGCCTGTTACACATAGCTGGACTCTTACCTTCTGTGGCCTTCAATGTCTATGGAACAGAGGGATGTTGGCTGCTGGAAATGTGGGAGCCAGTAGAAAACGCCTTTTGTCCCCCCTTCACTATTAATATGTTATACCCGTCATATCATGCTATCCTGTCAGACATAGCTATTTCCTTACTCTCTATGAACCCCAATTTCTCTGTAAGAAAAGGGAAATGTGACTGCAAGGCGGGACTCTTATGGCTAACTACCCCTAACATTACATCACTACGGCGCCATCACAAGATATCAAAAGCTATACTTGTCATACCGTGCTACCCTGTCACACATAGCTGGCCACTTACTTTCTGTGAACCCCAATTTCTATTTAACAGTATAGAAAGGGAAATGTAGGATAAGTGGGGGACTCTTGTGGCCACCCCCCCTACCTCCCCCCCACTAAAATGTTATCAGTTCTACCATACCATGGTGCCCGGTCATATATAAATGTCTGCCTATGTTCTTTGAATTCCAATTTCCCTTGAAAGGGGAGCTGTAGGTATATTAAAATGTTTGATAAGTGGGGGACTCTTGTGGCTAACTCCCCCTAACATTTTATTGCTGCGGTGCTATCCCAAGATAAGAAAAACTTTACCTGTCACACCTTGCTACCCTGTGACACATATCTGGCCATTTACCTTCTGTAAGCCCTAATTTCTCAGGAACAGGTAGATGTAGGACCTGAAGATGTAATAGTAAGAACATGTACTCCTTGGCAATCTGACACATGAATTGCATTTCTCTGAAAGTATCCATTGCAGAGATTCTTGATTTGTCATCTCTTTATTTTGGTAAATGTATGATACGGTAACTAGAAACATTTCAAATAAATTTTATTTTAAATTAAAATTTTTAAAGTTTTAAACATATTTAATGTTTTTTTGCATCGTGGCCGGCAAGTTTAATCCCAATGTCAACAGCAGCAACAGGTCAACAAGTTGGCCACCACTGTCCTAGGCCAATCCCCCTCTGAAACTGACCATGGGTATCTTGTTGGCCTTCTGGCGTCTTTATCTGTTTCTATCAGTAACAGAGCCGGCTTTCTCTAAGCTCCCCCTGGACCCTCGATGCTCCATCAAGTTATCTTTTCCATTTTCTCCTGAACAGTGTCTACAGCAGACGGTCCAATTAAATAAGGCTCAGTCTCTATCTGGGCCAGACCTAGATGATAGGTCCCAGTCCTGTCTAGGCACGGCCCTGGACTCAAGGAACACTCTAGAAGTTTAAATGGTAGCCGGACTCTTCGTAAAAAGAATCCACGATGTATTATCCGATAATATCAAATACACCCAACATGTTTTAGGGGTTAAAAACTCTTCAGCAGGGCCACAGAAAAAAATGTAATTGAATACAAAAACAATTTATTTTACTGATAAAGGGGAATTGGGCACAAAAAGCACCACTAGAGGTTTTTCCCATATTATCTCTTCTGGCATATTAAAGCAGTGAATGGGACATTCACCTTGCATTCAGTTTAGGCAAATCTTCGAGGTGTATGTTTTAAATGTCTTGGATTGGTTTGGTGAAAGTTATTAACTGTTTTATAAATCTCCCCCAAAGTTAAATGGTAGCCAGGATATATCAATAATGCAGAAAACGCACAATAGGTATCAGATTTGGCTGGAAAGAGTACCTGGGAATAATGGAGGAAATTGCAAGTTCCCTCCAAGAAAAACCATACAAAACCCAGAGTGCTTTTCTAAGCTCTTCAAACAACATTGTTCTAATGTAATATCAATATTAATCAACTTGAAAATCACGGTTAATATTCTCACAGGTGCCGGAGTGTTTAAACAATGAAGTGCAGACTCTGGGCATTGGAGACAATTATACCATTTTCTCTACATAGTGTGACACCCCGTTCCCCTCCTATCCATAGATAATGGGGGTCAATGGTTAAAGATAAATGGCTACAATAAAATAATAATAACAAAATTTATTATTATGACACAGATAATATTTAGAGTTGCCTTTCTTGACCTTTTAGCATGGGGGAATACTTAAAACATCTCAAGGGACCCCTGCTATATTTACCATAGCTCAGATTATATTAGTGTGGTGGTCAATGGGAAGAATTTCTCTTACATTGCTGGCCATTGGGAAGAATGTCACCCTTAGAGATAGAAAAAGAGATAATCAGGGGTCACTAATACTAATCTGCGAGGCACAAACTGCTCATTGCTCAAGGAACTTTTTCTGGAGAAACCCTGGTTAACTGATCTAGATGGTAAACACAGTGTTGAGTCAAAACATTTTATTGTTTGGAATACGTTTTGAGGTAGGAGGAATTTTTGGAGTAAGAAAAATGTTAAAACTTTAATCTGGTGGTCCTTTCTGTTTGGGTGCCCACTGGGCAGAGCCCTCCTCTGTTTTTATTATAGTGGCAACTGTCACCAGGAGAGAAAACTTGGAGATTTCCAAAATGTTACATTATAACCAGAAGAGGAATATAGTGAAAATCTTCCAATGAGAGACACTTTTAATTGCAAACTGTCCAAGAGGGGATTTTACTGACTTTGGAGAGATATCCTCTCGCTTTCCTATTGTGTCTACGGAACACTAATTGGTAAAAAATTTTCTCTGGTGGGACAAACAGAGCAAACAAAAAACGGAAAGAAAATTTAAAGCTAATTTATATTTTGCCTTCCCTGCTTTTCCCTTAATCAACATGTGTTTGTGCTTTTTTCCTGTACAAGAAATAAGCATTGCTCTAAAATTGACCCTTCCGAGCACCAAACAATTGAAAATAGGCATCAGGGAAGTCTGAACAAGCCCTATGCCAGTCCTTCAGATGCAGATGTAATTTAAAAGGCATTGGCCTAGTGTCCTTGTAAATAAAAAACTTGAAGCCTTACTAAACATCAAATACTAATTTGCTATATTTTAATATTTAGCCTTGTGGACAATGATGACAAAGGGGTGAGGTTGTGGTCCAGTTACCACTTCCTGGTGCCCAAGAACCCTTTCTGAGGCCAAGATTCTATATTTGGCCACCCATAAGGAATAAAAAAGGGGGGTAGGAAGCGGTACTGCCCACTGCCTCGGCTGTCAAATGTTGAAACCCTGGTTCATTTAGAATAAAGCAGTGTTTGGGATAGCCTAGCTTCTGGATCTACCTGGAACCACCTGTTCCCGCCGCTTGCTTGGATGTGGCCCTAATCTCTCTCATAATAAAGGCAATACATAGAACAATACTGTACAGGAGCTTGCAGTTTATTTGATGCTGGCAGTTCCTGTGGGACTTTCGTAGATATCCTCCGTGATGGTGATTTTATTTCAGAAAAATATCAGATTCATACATAATAAAACAGCTAATTGGCCAAATCTTCCCTTTCATCTTTTGTAGCCTCCTGATCCTTAATATTTATGTCCTGAACCTCATTGAACGAGACACAGAAGTCCTGCACAAGCCTGAACAGTTTCTATGTTTGGTTGGTTAAAAGAACGAGTTAAGACAACAATACACAACTATGTTCAGTGCCATTTACCCCTCAGGGGATGCGCGCACCCAGCTGATCACATGACAGCAAAGAGGACAGTGTGTTCTTTCGGAAAATTCTAATTAAAAAGCCTGGTTAATTTTCAAAATGAATTAATAATGAAAGTGCCTATACTGATTAAGACTGGCAGATGAATCCCAGAAAGGGAAGGAAGAGGGAGAAAAACAGGCACAACGAATACTAAGCCATTTAAAGTCTCCATAGCTGCAGGGCCACAAAACCAGTTAATGTCCTGAGTTATCACTCCTGAAAACTTCCATTTTCTACTGATTGCTTCTGACTGCTCCAGAGATCTGGGAATCAAACTTCAAATCCCACAACAGCCAGAGTCTGCACACAGCTTTTATAACCTGTGTTACACAGGCATATTCTTAGCCATATTGTACTTAGGAATGTTACCAAATCCCTTCTTGAATGCCACAAGAGAGCCCTTGGAGTAATGTTAGCAAGAGGGCCGAACTATTGACTTTTTGACTTTAGGACTTAACACAGCGATGCTAGTTAGGTGGTAGGAATGGTGTAACTCTCTGGAATCCAACCTGCAGCCCAGGGCCATATGTGGTTCTTTGGTTTCTAAAGAGTGGCCTTCAGACCTCAGCAGTTGTTGGTCAATGTTTCTTCATCCCTACCTATCTGTTTAATAATGTTGACCCAAAGTTGCTTGGTTCACTTTGGATGCCATCTGGCACAAGTTGTCCAAATGGTCCGGATATCCTGAAGCTGAACACCAATGAAGTCAATAGAGGTTTGTTTAGGTATCTGAAGAATTACTGCAGCAGCCACATGGAACAGCATTGTAGAAAGGTCATTTTAGGTTGATTGAAGAACAAAATGGCAAAGATGCCAATCCTTCAGTTTACAGCTACATAGGACCCCTAAATCCTGCTTGTGGTGTTACAGAAAAAACACATGCCATGTAAAGGAATCACAATGGTGACCCTGTACAGTAACATTTAGCTCTAGATGACAAAAATTAGATGAGCCTTTCTTGACGATTTAACATGGGGTAACCTTTTAAATTACTTTCAGGTCTTCAGGGCACCCCTTCTATATTTACTAAATCCACAGCTCACAGTATATTAGTATGGTGATCAGTGGGAACAATTACATTGATGGCCTTTGGGATTATTACCACCCTTATAGATGATCGTTGGTGTCAGTTGATCTGAGAGGCAAAATTGATCATTGCTCAAGGAACACTTAGCAATCACTGGAGGACAAGAGAACAACACTGTATTATACCTTTTAGTTCTTGGAGCTTGATTTTTATTTACCTTTGGATGGTATGTTGGAAGGTGGAGAAGAAAGCTGATAGTCCAGCACCATCACTCGTGTTTCTCTGTACAACACAATAAGATCACAGCTGGTGGGAGAGGTCCTAAAAACATCACAGCACCCAACCTTTTTATTCTTCTTTAGAGCCCCCAGACATAACGCAAATAGTAGAATGGATATTGGAAGGAGTTGTGCAAACAAAAGAACGTCTTGTTGGTTAGATATCAGTTTAGATAAATGTAATGCTAGATAGGAGAGATCTGCATACACATTGTCCTAGGTAACATCAAAATATTATGTTTAAATCCAATACCAAGGTAGGGCCAGTCAGGCTTTGCTTGGCTAGATGATGCTGGACGTCCTCCACCCAGCAGAGGCGGGCTCTAGATGTCTTGCTGCAGCTTCTTGTGCAGTGAAATCAGAGAAGCAATTTCAGTCCAGGAGAGGAGATTTACAACTGTGCAAGACTGAAGGGAAAGCTGGAGGGCCAACTTAATAAAGGTGAATCTGAAGGACTGGAATGCAGATTTAATGAAGGTAAAGCTGAAGGGCAGAATAAATTAAGGGAAAAGCTGGAGGACAGATTTAAAATATAACCCTGGTGTGGTTCAGCAAACCAGGGAGATGGGCTTAGTTGTGTATTGAGCATACCATTGCTGTCAATGTTCATATCCAAATACAGTTAAGGCCAGATTCACATATTTGCTTTGCTCATTCTGAACGTCTCAATGCAATGCAACAGACCATGTTACAGATCTGACCACAGCACACAGAAGTTAGGAATCTGTGTATTGATATTTGCTGGAATAAAACATTAAAGGCTCCACTGGCTACATGGTGGCCCATTTAAAGAAATTGCCTGTCTTTCCACAGTGCACATTCACTTGCATATTATGCCTTACCACTGTAGAGTGAATCCAGTCTCCAAACACATGGATTGCTCTATCAAGCTGATCTTTTACATTGTGATACATCATATAGACAGAAACATACATGCTTGCCCATTTATTTTTCAATGATCATGGGAAGAACGTTTAGGTCTCCATCTTCATTCATAATCTAATATTAATGGAGACTTTAAGCATTGTCCCTTCATGAGGCCCTGTCTATGCACTTTAGTAACTGACCTTGAAACAAACACTTCTTTAACAAAAGTATAATCTAGTTTATGAATTTCTAAAAACCATAAGAACATCTGAATATTTATAAGTCGCAATCCTGTTGGACATAATATGTACTGAAGCATTATGCTGCTGTAATTATTGTTCTTTGATTTACAGGTCCCTGTCTGGTAATATAGTTATTTTGCTTTGCTTTATTATTATACGCTAACCAAGATTAATATAGTTTTTTTTACATTATTGTAAATCTGGCATCCCTTCTGTTTAATTGATGCTTATATTTAAATACCTGTTCATTTCTGTGCAGCGATGTATCTCAAGTATTTATTATTTGCTTAAATTAAACACATTGTAATTAAGCACTTTGATTCAGCACCTGCAAATATATTTAAAATGTATCAAAAATCAAAAGAAATGGAAAAGTTTAAAATGAAATACAAAATATGAGCTAAGAAACAGTCCTTCAGACCTCCTATTCTATATGACCTGAGTGTGGGCCACCCCTGACCTTTGAAGACATCAAATATTGTTGTGTTATGGGGACACGGATCGGTTTGCATAGGCTAGCTACCTGTATAGACATCTCTGTGTAAGCTTGATAATCCAATTTGGCCATGTGACTAGTTTTACTGCACATTGAGTCACCCATAGTCAAAATATTTCACCATATATTCATCTTAATGGCCTATTCCCGAATTGACATCTAATTTCAGATTATCAAAGATAAAGCCCATCACTGCCAGGTTTTATGTCTCTCAAAGAATCCATGGTGGGGTTTCCCAACGTAGGTTGGCATCTCTAACAAATTTTCTCTTGCTAATTGATGCCACAATTATTTGCTTATTCAGCATTGCTGGGAATCTTTCAGAGGGAATGTAACATCATCATTTGGCTTTCTAATGGCCATAGCACTTGGCCAGAACTGGGAATTCTAGTTTATAGAGCTGGCCAATGAATCCTCCAAATTACAATAAAATCAGATGATTTAGTTTGCCAACTGTAAAAGAATAAAACACACTTCTTAAAATGTATTTTCTGCACACAGTAAATTCTTAATACCTTTGAATGTCCTTAGCTTTCTGTGTTGAGTGGCGCCAAGCTTCATTTAAGCCAAAAGGACGTCAAGTGAATGAAGGTATCATGAACCCATCTCTGGGGAAAAGCCTTACCACTACCTACCGCCTTCAATCGCAGAGAAAGGAGGAACCATGTGCACCATGTGACTGTCCTGAAAACATCAGGACTAAAAGAGGATCAATGGTGAACTTAGGGGTGGCTAATGGGGGTGTATACTTGGAAATGGCTGTAATATATCAGAATTTAGTAAAACCCTGTGATTTGAACTTTTTATAATTTAACATATTTAGTTTAGCTCAGGGATCTTTTCTGCAATCTGCAGAACTGAGCTATCAATTTGACAGCTGTGAGGGGTTATGCTCAGGATCGCCTTTGCTGGGGTCAAAGGTCTGGTTCATCCAATTCAGATCACACACCGAGGTATCAGCCTTAAGCTGACTTGTAGCCAGGTTTATTTGAAGGTTGCAGATAAAATAACAAAAACGGCAAAATAAATTCCCGCCTGTCCGGCACTTACTATACATCCGACGTTCCTGTCTAACAGCTGGAGGGCTTCTCAATGTCAGTTCAAAACAAAGCTTTCAGCAACCTTCTACTCAGGTTTGAGTTCATTCACACAGACCAAGTTTCTGTGTCCCCAGGCAGAGAGAGACTGACTGAGCTCCTGGCTCTCTGTTATATCCCCACCCTCAGTGCTTTTTCATTAATTATCTCATAGGTGAGAGTCTTCTACCTGCTACTTCACATAGGAGAGGAACCTTGAGCAAATATATCTCTCTTCCACCACCAATCCTGCCTTGGTGTCACACAGCTTAAACTTGCACTGTGCAGGAGACCGGGGCAATGCATAGACAGGAGAAGCCCTAACTCTAGTTGCCAAATCGACTTGGCACTGTGCTGAAGCTGGGCACCACACCTGTCTTTTCCTTAACCCGGCCCTGGCACAAAATCTATATAGTACACAACTTTGGGGGTTTGAAATGTGAATAAAGTAGTACTGTTGGTTCCGTGGCAGGCTCGCCATTATCATAAAGCATCTAATGCACAGGCCAGTGTATTTTTCTTGTAACTCTGTGCCCATTATTTGAATTTGTTCGAGCAGGAATGGTGCTCGATCTGGAGGAGGTCCTCATGACTTCAATGAGATCAACGAGTGCCATGATGACACTGGTTTTCAATTCAATATTATTACCACTAGTAAAAGAATGGTTCCATTTGGTTGGCCATTATGCATTACCCCAGGAAATGTGTTTCATAGTTTCATCCTCTAGTCCAGTGTTTTACAGATACCAATGATCTTTTTGCCTCTCTGTAAGGGTGACATTCTTCTCATTGGCCAGCAATGTAAGAGGTGTTCTCCCCACTGACCATCACACCAATGTACTGTGATCTGTGAACATAATAAACATAGCGGGGGTTCCCTACAGACCTGAAAGTTGTTTCAACGGGTTCCCCCATGTTCAAAGGTCACTAAACTCTGCTCTAGTCTATGCTCTTGCAGTCATGTGTGAACCAACAGAATGAGCAAAGAGCCAATTGTGGGTCCTTGCAGCCTGGGCATCCCATGCTATAGCACCAATATCACATCATGAGGCTAGTATATAAAGAAGAATCTGAATGGTTGGCATGTAAAACGCCATCACTTTTACTTTTAGAGACACTTAAAACATAAAACCTATTAAGGTGACTGCTCACTCACTATCTGCACAGAATATGAAATCTTTTTCCCACTAGCGATGTGTCTTGATCTTTTCTACTGTGTTACAAAGATGCATCAATCTCTCCTAAATATTACTATACATCACAGCCAACATAAATTGCTCATTTCCTCTTGTACTTAATTTTGTGGTTTGGACGAGGTAAGTGGAAGCCATTATTGAACCAGTAATTTCTGATGAGCATGTTTCAGGAAACTGCGTCAGTTACAGCTGTGTAAGGTCTTATTAATTCACTTTATTAGCCACAAATGAGTTATTTTAGAACAAGCTGTTCAACTCATAGGACAAATGACGAATGGATAAAAGATTGAAATATTGTTGGCTCTCATTGGGTACGTACAGTGTACAGTTAACTTAATATCTGGATTAAAGAAGGCCAATACAATACACTCGGAAATCCCATCTAACATGGATTCTGATTCATTCCGCCTCCTAACATTAGAAGGGTACTGTAGCCGTGTCAAAAAAGAACACAGCTAAAGTGGACCCTGCAGCTACCGTTGTGGGTTTTCATTTTTTTTTTACACTTACTTTTGTAGCTGTTCAATATACAAACATAGACACCCCCCCCCCAAGCAAATCCCATGTTATCTTCTATTTCAACCTGCTGCTGCTTCACATCACGTCCGACCTGCCAACTAATGGGCAAGCTCTCATCTCTTGGTTTTGTGCAGCTTGACCCCGGATAACATGGCACCAGATTCCCTTTTTGCCCAACAGGATACCTAGCACCAAGACATTGCAGCAGTAAAGATGAAAAGGAGGGGTCCTCCTCAAAAACTAAAACAAAAACTTTTTTATTATATAAGCATTAGCCACCCTTTTATTTAATTGTATAGGTCTGCTTCAAATATAGTAGTCTTCTAGCATGCACTCAATGAAAATATGAGCTCTTTGGTTCAAAATCCCAAAAGATTGAGCAAATGGAAATTGGGAAAGGGTGGAGTAGAAGTGGACTAGTGGGGGCGCTACGGCTTGCACAAAAGCGGTGTGAGCAGGAAGGGCCAGAGTCTAAGCGGCAACCAGGTCATCTCCAGAGCCTCTAGTGGTGAGGATGTTGCGCTGCTGGTTACCACCAGGTTGCGGTCCTTGGGCTCACCAGGGTGGGTAGGATGATACGTGATACCAAATCACAAGGCAGAAGAATTGTTAAGGAAGGCCGGGGTCAAGGCAGGTAGCAAGCAAGAGATGTCAGGACACACGCCAGGGGTCAAATACTAGGGATCCAGGAAATAGACACCAGTGACACAGGGCCACTGAAGAAACAGGGAACACAGGAGACAATGGAAGCAACAGGAGGCACAGGTGACACAGGAATATCCACAAACAAGGTGTACAGGAAGTAGCTTAGCAAGTCTGAGTTATCTAAATAGCCAGGGAAGATAAGGAGGCTATTTTCTGTCTGGTAGGCGGATTGGGCGAAACTGATAAAGCTTGGGAGCAGAGACACACCCAAAGTCAGAGCTGCCCCCAGGAGAAAGATGCCAGCGCTTTAGTGAGGAAGAGGTAAGTGTGACAGTGAATAGGTGGGAGGGTGTCTATTGCCCTTATTTATACAAAAAATCTGGACTATTTAATTAGAAAATATTAAAAGCTGATATTTCTTCTTCTTCTTGTAAGATATAAATATTAATTAAAGATACTTAAAAATAATTCAATATAATACTTTAATATTCATTCAATTATATTACCACATTCCATATATAAGCCTTCTAGCTGCCCGATAGGTGAAGTGAACATAATAGCACCGCTCGGCTGTTCCTCCCTGTATAAACGAGGGGTAATTGATAGAAAATATACTTCAAGGTTAGATAAAATTATTTATCAATTACAGTGGCTTGAAATGCACCGGGGTTCATTATGTCTTGTGATTAATTGAGGCCCTGCTGAGAGTTTGCTGCTTTTGCAATATGAAAAATGGCATCTTGTAATTCATAGCTATGTGTTTATGTATAGATTTATCAAGCTTTGGGGAGGGAATGAACAGCTCCACTGATTGGAACCTTCCAGCTTGAATGTGTTGCACATCATAGCGGTTATATATACACATGGAATAGTCAATTTTAATGCACCAGAACTCCGGTCAGGCTGATAACTGCTCACAATGATTCTTAGAATAATTAAATAACAGAGAGGGTTTTTTTAATTCCATTTTTATGATTTGTGGATGTGACATGTTCCTCTATTTAGCTATGCTCAATCAGGCAACTGTATAGAGAGTTATTTATCTATAGGAGAATGGTTTGGGGGTTCAAGTGGGTTTATACCCAACATGCCTCCTAAAGATTTGTGGATAAACATCTGGTCATAAACAGGATGAAAATGTGCTCATAATATACCAGCAACATGAAGGTCAAATTGATGGCAACATTCAAACGTTAAATTGGACCTTGGGCTGTGTTGCCCTTTTTTTAAATCCTACACAGCCTAGGTGAGTTGGCCAATAAATAAAATGCACTTTAAATAATTATTTGAGGCACTGCATTTTGGAAGGTTTAAGGGAAGCATCATAGAAATGCTAGTTAACTCAATGGTTTAAGCCGTTCAAGTCTTTAGATCAGCATAGGGAATTCAATTTTGGACCCAAATTAACTATCGGTTATAAGGTTTTTTTCTCTTACTCTGGGGCAACAATGAATATGGGGTTCTGAATACACAGACTTTTACAATATATACTCGAGAATGAACCAAGATTCTTTGACCTGAAAATGCCATTGAAAACAGAATCTCGGCTTATACCTGGGTCACACCAATAGAAGGTATAAAAAACCCTGGGACATTTGAGACAATATTGGAGTTTGTTAAACATTTTACATGGGGACACAGCACCAAATACTGGTGGCCAACAATGCTCAATCGATTAAATCCAACTCAACGGGATCTATTTAAGAAATAGGAAATCTGACATTTCTTCATTTAGTGCAAAAAGCTTTAACCAGTAGAAAGGGGGGTTGATAAACAGAGATCATGTGATTTTAATCTTTTTTCCTCTTTAAAAAAAAGTTTTAAAAATAACATATCATGGATGTGTTTATTCAAATTAATTTTTGGCTTTTCTGTTGATTACTGTTTTGAATGTCATGGCTGCATTTTGTGGCTTAGGTTTATACTTGAGCCTGTGTAGTTTTCTATGATTTTTTTAGGTAACTCCTATTATATTTGGATTGGTTTTTATTTAGGTATATACAGTGTTTTCTTTTGTTTTGTTTCTCTTTTTCCAATCTAACTATGTAACAATATAACTAAGTAAAACTTTTCCTGGCTGCTGGCTCCAGGTAAGTCACCTTTAATACTTTAAATTTTTTTTTTTATTATAGTTTCAGACAAAATGAGGCCCTGGGAAAATATGAAGTGGGGGCCCTAAATGTACAGCATTTCAAGTCCCTGCATCCTTGCCATTCTGTCAATTGGGCCCCTGAAGAAGGAGGAGGCCCCAGGTAATTTCCCAGTTTGCCCTACCCTAAAACTGGCCTTTCCTGCACAGGGCATTATAGATACTATCTGCTTGCATTTGTTAGTAATCTAACCTGCTCCTTAGCAGACATGCCTATTGTTGGAACTCTAGTAAAATTGCCTGCAAGAATGACCCGGTATTAGGGCATAAGGGCATTAGGAAGCAGACTGCAGGTTCTTTGTGCTGGCATTTTATCAATCTCATCCCTTACTTCGAGTCACTTTTCCAACTTAAAGCTGAAGTTTATTCTGGTTAGATTTATCTTCCCGTGTTGCCTTTCTTCCCATCAACATGCTAATAAAATAAAACTTTGTATTTGCTTTTTGTACATATTTAGCTTTAGACCCAATTACATCATCACTAGCTATTTGCAATGAAGACAGATCATTGCTGGTGGCAGAACGCATAAACGGTGCAGTAAATATCTTCCAAATGCACAGGAAGTTGTGGTAATGCCCACATGCCATGTCTGAGCCTCAAAGATTGAAGAACTGAAATCCAATAAATAAAAGGTAAGGACCAGAGTGAGTCAGTCTGGGGAGGTAAAATGATGCTAGATGCCTCCAGCCAGCAAAGGAGGTGAGATCTATCGCACTAGTTGCAGCTTCTAATGTACATAGTGAGATGCACATAATGTGCAGTGATATCAAACTAAGTAATATCATAAATGGAGAGAATCCAGTATAACGTTGCTATACGATGAGCCTCTTTCAATCTTTTTTCCCCCAGAGGAATCCTAAATTTATTTGCAGGTATCAGGCATTCTTCACTATATTGAATAAAATGGGAAAATGCTTTGGTTGACAGTGGTAAGAATGCCACCCATATACATTAGTAATCATAATGCCACCTATACAGTTGTTGGGAATGGTCTTTGGATTCATGTAGCTGGGATTGGGATTTGCCCTGAGATTGCCGGTACCATCCTATGGGGGATCAATCAACCACAGGTCAAGGAATCTCTGGCTTTCTGAAAAACCCTGGATGAGAATAGCTGCCCTAAACGGTTAAATATACCCTCCAAACTTCTAACTATAAAGCTAAACCAAGCTAAACTATAATCTAATTTTCATATAAAAGTAATCCTTTTTTCTGTGTATTTCTCTTATCCTGCGCTGGGACCAATGCTGGTGACTCCACACAGGCTCTGTGCCAAAATCATACAAAAGAACGGCTCCACATTGCAGAGCCATTTATTCCGGCTTGTATACAGCTGTTCCAGGCTTAGCTGTCATCATTGTAAAATATGGAAACCATTGCCTTTGCCGTGTAGTTCTTGGGGAGTATCGAAATTGTATCTGTGCTATGAAACAACAGATCACATTTTATTATATCTCAGAGTAGATCTATAATAGCCACAACCATACCGCAAGGTTAATATTGTTAGGAAAATAAAGCTGTAAAATGACTATGGAGGAATTAGATTTGTTTGTATTGCAACCTAAAGCTTTGAATACATCCGTCCTTCCACATGAAGCCACTAATTCAATTCAAGTTATTTCAAAAGCCACTAACATACCAGCGATAATGGTTTCCTGATTGCACACAAATGGTAATTCCATGATAATCAAGTTGTTTTTTCTATGGAACACCCATCTAGCACTATGTTAACACTTGAAGGATTCATATTGTATTATATTAAGCTGTCTCCTGTTGGGCATGTATTCTGTATTTCCTTCATCCTCATGAAATTGAAGAAGCCATTGGAAAAAGCTACTGTTAACAATAAAATACCATTAACCCGCTGCATTGTATTATTGAAATTCATAAAAATCCAACACTTGGCTTTCAATACCCCCTCCCCAGGCTAGTGCTTATTCAAGTGTTTTAAACAGCTCAGCTTGGTTTGATCAATGACCCCTGATTTATTGTGGGGATTTTCCTACCCCTCGACGGTGCACCCCTTGTGTAATAGCCTTTATAACCATTGTAGCAAGACGGTTCATAGACTGTACATATTCTGCTCTGTCTACAAAGTCTTTCAGCTTCCTAAAAACTAGCTGAAATGGCCTTTCAGAGCTATAAACAACAGGCCGACAGGCATCAATAAAGTTTGATTTAATCAAGAAATGACATCCATTTCATCAGACCCATCCATCACCTCTCATTGTTCTTAGCGCCAGAATGGTTTATGTTACCCGGCTTAACAGGGAAAGAGGCTGGATAGACAATTCAGCAGATACAAATGCAGAGAGAAGCATGGAGGGACGCAGTAATATGACATATTTAATACAATTTGATGATGTTGTAGAGGAAAGCAGTTGAGTGTATATAACCGTTTGTCGACATTAATATTCATAATCAGATTCAGCTATGTACAGTATATTCTGCTTTCCTGTCTGGCCTTTATTTTTACAGTGCACCTGCCATACCAGAAACATGAAAGCTTTCCTATCTGACCTTTTTTTTCTAATGCTCCATGCCTGGTTATGTCAGGCTTCCAGAGACACAGGTCACCAGAAAAAAGAATTTGGCAAAAGTAAATATTTGTTTACATTTCAAAGTCAGTGGACAAGAAAGGAGTGAAGGCAGACTATCACTTGTGACAGCCTTGAACTTAGCATGATCATGAGGAGAGGTCAGTGATGGCAGCCAAAACAACCAAGGTTACCATTAGCAGCCTACACAACCAACATTACCAATGGCAGCCTAAAAAAACAAGGTTACCATTAGCAACTTACACAACCAACATTACCAATGGCAGCCTTTACCTCCAAGGTTACCAATGGCAGCCTAAAAAACCAACATTACCAATGGCAGCCTTTACAACCAAGGTTACCAATGGCAGCCTAAAAAACCAAGGTTACCAACAGCAGCCCACACAGCCAGGATTACTAATGAGAGCCCTCACAACCAAGGTTACCAATGAAAGCCATAACAACCAAGATTACCAATGGCAGCCTTTACCTCCAAGGTTACCAATGGCAGCCTAAAAAACCAAGGTTACCAACAGCAGCCTACACAGCCAGGATTACTAATGAGAGCCCTCACAACCAAGGTTACCAATGAAAGCCTTAACAACCAAGATTACCAACGGTAGCATTCACAACCGAGGTCAACAATGGCAGCCTACTTAACCAAGGTTACCAATGGTGGCCTACACAACTAAGGTTTCCAATAGCAGTTTACACAGTCAAAGTTTCCAATAGCTGCCTACACAACCAAGGTCAATAATGGCAGCCTATACAACCAAGGTTATCAATGGTAGCCTACACAGCCAGAATTACTAATGACAGCCTACACAACCAAGATTACCAATGGCAGCCTTCACATCCAAGGTCAACAATGGCTGCCTACACAACCAAGGTCAACAATGGCAGCCTACACAACCAAGGTCAACAATGGCAGCCTACACAACCAAGGTCAACAATGGCAGCCTTCACAACTAAGGTTTCCAATGGCAGCCTGCACAACCAAAGTCAATAATGGCAGCCTATACAACCAAGGTTACCAATGGCAGCCTACACAACCAAGGGTACTAATGGCAGCCTCCACAACTAGGGTTACCAATGGCAGGCAATACAACCAAGGTCAACAATGGCAGCCTACACAACCAAGGTCAACAATGATAACCTGCACAACTAAGGTTTCCAACGACAGCCTACACAACCAAGGTCAATAATTGCAGCCTAAAAAAATAAAGTTACCAATGGCAGTTTATACAACCAGGGTCTCCATTGGCAGCCTACACAACCAAGGTTCCAATGGCAGCCTATAAAACCAGGGTCAACAATTGCAGCCTATACAACAAGGGACAACAATGGCAGCCTTCTCATTCAAGGTCAACAATGGCAGCCTAAACAACCAAGGTCAACAATGACAGACTACACAACAAAGGTTAACAATGCCACTCATATCTTTCATGGTATGGTTCCTCTATAGACTGGCTACAGTGAAATATGGAGGTTTTACAGTTAAAGCTCAGCTACAAATAATACCGTAAATCAACCCCACCTTCTCACTTACAATAAATGAAAAACCCATTTACTACATTTCATTACTCCACTACCATTACATGATCCTTCACTGGGTTATTTCAGTATTGTAGACTGGTGATCTGCCAGTGCAGAGCAGGCCAGCAGCATAAATCTTTTGCAATATTGTGTTGAATAAATAGGAATTAGAACCTGTCCTATTACAAGACCTGTTTAAAATCTAATTGAAGGATTAGGAATAAGGGGGTAGAATGGGTAAAGCTTGGTTGGTAGAAATGATACCTTAAATCAGCTTTAAGCAAACCCAGTGTACACAATCTGTTGGGTGGAGTAAATGCTTTTTCTTCCCCTTGTACTAGGATCCTCTAAATTTCGATGTAAATATATGTACAATACAAAACAGAATTTCATCTCAGCCAAGTAAGTAACCTTCTGGATTTGTATGAAAGAGATGTTACCACATTTATATTAAAATGAAATTTCAACGGTTTGGCATTTTTAGGCGGAACTGAAACTACAAATGTTCCTCAAGCACACATTCTGTTTCACTAATATTATCCTAAGTTTTCTATCTTTGCTGTCCCCTCTCATTCACTGTTGATTTTGCCAGGCCTCCTTTTGTGGCCTCAGTTCTCAAGTTGGGCAAACAACACCAAGGTCCCAGTGCTGAATTTGCAGCATTGTCTGCTGTTGGACTTCATCATAGATCATATTCATCATAGATGTGGCACCATCATGTTTCTGCATCTAGGTCAACATTGGCAAGACTCTTTTTTGCAGATTGGCACAAATTAAGTCCACTAAAGACAGGAAAAAGTAAAGATAGGTCAAATCACTACTTCATTGGTAGAAAGATTTTCAACTTGGGCTATTGAGCTTTGTATTCAAGAGGGTAGCAAAGGAGAACCTGGAAAATATATGCAAGAAATCTTCCTTCATTTGAAAATGCAAAATAATATCATGCAATAACTCATACTGACCTGATTAAAAATATAAATATATAAATTATAATCATTTTGGTTCTATTTTGGACTCATTTCCATTAAGTGAGTGTGGATTCCTTTTTTACTTAATTTAGATGTATTGTTTCACTGATTCTCATTAGCAGATATTGATTTACTTGTGGCCTGCAGTTGCACTTTAATAACAATGAACATCAAAGTTCTGCTATAATGAGGTGTCATATTTGCTGATATCACATGGGTCAGGTGTCACAATGCAAAGAGCTATCAGACAGCGAGCTATAAAGCTGTAACTGCTGAGAGCAATCGCTTTCTGCACAATCACTATGCAGTTTATAGAAGAACAAGTATTACCCCTTCAGCAGCTATTGCTGTGGCTTACATAGTCATTTTATTATTTTTACGGAGAGAGACTTCAGATAGTCTCAGAAGGATGAAAACCAATTGGTGGAATGATGAAATTTTTATTACAGCACCACCGTCTGGCAAATTTTTTTCACTTTCCTTCCCCCTCTTTCATATACCCACAGGACAGGAAGTTAACCACTTCTGATCCTCTTCATTCCTTCTGTTTACATGATGAGTGCATTTTGAACTTAATTCCCAGTGATCCTTAAGCCCCCTGAAGAAGCCAATAAGGGCGAAACGCGTCGGGTCAAAGTATTACATAACGATTAATCAAGCACTCCTTATCCTAGAACTATCAGTGTGTAGATTATCAGTCCCCAACCTACTCTGCACTCCCCACACAAATAGGGACAAAATCGCCTGTAATCTTATGTATACATGTACCTCCTATGTTTTTATTATATGTTTAATGAATCTGATATAACCTACTCACAATATATATCTACTTATTGCCGACAAAGCCCCTGCTTTTTGTCTTCCTTTTTTTGTATACCTGGTAGAATGATGAATCTTGATACTGCTTCTCCTGGGTGAAACACCCTTTATGAATGCATTTCTTATGGTTCCCGACAAGGATTGTTTGTTTTATTCGACAACTCTGTCTGCAGAGATAACAAAAAATTGCTAAAACACGTAATAAGGAACTATTGGTGCAGTGAAACACGTGTTCTTGTCATCTACCCACCACTGTTCTGTTATGCACTGATCAGCCAAGACATTAAAACTATTATTACCATGTAGGTCCCCACTGTGCTACTAGCTATCACCCATCGAGGCGAGGAGCTGTCCTGGAGTACCTGGCACCGAGTTGTTAGCTACAGATCCATCATGTCACAATGGCTCTGCCAGCCTGCCTTCTTCCCACAATGCATCCTGCTGCCTCTGTCAGCCTGCCTTCTTCCCATAATGCACCTTGTTGCCTCCTCCAGCCTGTCTTCTTCCCACAATGCATCCTGCTGCCTCTGTCAGCCTTCCTTCTTCCCATAATGCATCCTGGCACCTCCTCCAGCCTGCCTTGTTCCCATAATGCATCCTGCTGCTTCCTCCAGCCTGCCTTGTTCCCATAATACATCCTGATGCCTCCTCCAGCCTGTCTTCTTCCCATAATGCATCCTGCTGCCTCCTCCAGCCTGCCTTCTTCCCACAATGCATCCTGCTGCCTCCTCCAGCCTGTCTTCTTCCCATAATGCACCCTACTGCCTCATCCATCCTGCCTTGTTCCCATAATGCACCCTGCTGCCTCCTCCAGCCTGCCTTGTTCCCATAATGCATGCTGCTGCCTCCTCCAGCCTGCCTTGTTCCCATAATGCGCCCTGCTGCCTCCTCCAGCCTGTCTTGTTCCCATAATGCATCCTGCTGCCTCCTCCAGCCTGCCTTCCTCCCACAATGCATCCTGCTGCCTCCTCCAGCCTGTCTTCTTCCCATAATGCACCTTGCTGCCTCATCCAAGCCTGCCTTTCTCCCATAATGCATCCTGCTGCCTCCTCCAGCCTGCCTTGTTCCCATAATGCACCTTGCTGCCTCCTCCAGCCTGCCTTGTTCCCATAATGCATCCTGCTGCCTCTGCCAGCCTGCCTTGTTCCCATAATGCACCTTGCTGCCTCCTCTAGCCTGCCGTGTTCCCATAATGCATCTTGCTGCCTCCTCCAGCCTGCCTTGTTCCCATAATGCCCCCTGCTGCCCCACCAGCCTGTCTTCTTCCCATAATGCATCCTGGCACCTCCTCCAGCCTGCCTTGTTCCCATAATACATACTGCTGCCTCCTCCAGCCTGCCTTTTTCCCATAATGCATCATGCTGCCTCCTCCAGCCTGTCTTTTTCCCATAATGCATCCTGCTGCCTTCTCCACCCTGCCTTCTTCCCATAATGCACCCTTCTTCCCATAATGCATCCTGCTGCCTCCTTTAGCCTGCCTTCTTCCCATAATGCATCCTGCTGCCTCCTCCAGCCTGTCTTCTTCCCATAATGCATCCTGCTGCCTCCTTTAGCCTGCCTTCTTTCCATAATGCATCCTGCTGCCATCAATTACCCCGATAAGTATTGCACCTCTATCTGGCCATCTATTCCATCTCAATGAAAACCTGATTAATCAGACTAGGCCAGCTTCTTCAATTGCACAATGGTCCGGTTCACATGGTCGCTGTAGTTCTTTTGGTGACTGACAGGGGTCAGCCTGGGCGGTACTCTGCCATTGTTCAGCCCCATACAGAGAAAGCTGCGATGCACCAAGTGTTCTGACATCTTTTTCTTTTGGCCAGCATCTGATTTTTCAGCAATTTGTGCTATAGTAGCTTTTTGTCTGGTGGGATCAGACCAGATGGGATGCCCCTCCATATACACATCAATGAACTTTGGGCCCCATAACCCTGAACTCTTTTTAACATGTTATCCTGCCTTGAACAATATTTATTACAGGATCCATTAATGGCATACCTGGACCAACCCACAAACCTGCTGTTTTTAAGACTACATAAAATGACGCTGGATGTCTTCTTGCAGGGAAATGGGATTTCCTTCAGTTTCTACTGCAATTTGTGAATAGCTCACAGTGTGCAGCACAAGAGAGGAGCCTGTACAGCTATGCAGGACTGAAGGAGAGACTAGAGGGCAGATTTAATAAGGGGACGGTGGGATGGCAGACATAATGAAGGGGACGGTGGGATGGCAGATTTAATTAAAGGGAAGCGGGGAAACAGGTTAAAATGGTTGACCTGTACATATTACAAGGTAGTAACTTTGCTTAAAACTACATTTTTTTAAAAAATATCCATGAAAAAAATAAATAAATAAAATGGTATTTTTGTTACTACATTCGGTACTTGTATCCTAAATTATTGGTGTGTGCCTTGCAAATCCCACATCAACATTGAAATAACAGTTCTATCTGACACACTCTAGAGCCCCCTCTCCCGCACTTCTGCCAGTCTATCATATTTAGGATGTCTAACAAAGCAGCAATAAAACACTGTACTTTATGTGCGTTATACAAATATCAGTGCTCTGCATTGTCACATTAGATCTCATTGAAATAACCTCGTATTATTGATCCTTGCAATAAAAAATAGGATTTAAAATAACGTCACATATGATTTTATTTTTAAAGAAATATTTTGCAACTCATTTATTTCCATCTATGTGGTTAGCACTAAAGAAATTGAAATCTGCAAAACAAAGATTGATTTCCATGCCTGGGAAGCAATTTTGAATGAATATAAGCAATTTCCAAGCCAAAAAGCCAGTAATTTGCCCATTCAAAACACATCACATATGACAACATGCTCCGCATCTATAGAATTGGATAGCAATATTTCCAGTCTCTCTCTTTTTACTTTGGGCTAACATCTTCTATAGATGCCATTGATATTATTTATAAAGAACCTTTTAAACCATCACTCTTTCTAGTAATTTCAAGAGTAATGTTTGAACAGCAGATTTATTGCATGGAGTTACTTGTAACCTTTGCTGTGGGATTCAGAGTTACTGTGGATTTCATATATTATTGAAGAATATGACCGCCAAGGTACACATTCAGCATCGTTTAGCAAGCACTCATTCTCTCATGTCAAACGTATGGAACACAGAGGAAAAAAACATTATACTTTAGTCTGTTTATATATACATTAAAGATCACTAAATATCATTTGAAGTTCTGTTGATTTAAAATGTATCCATACATTTTTATTTTATGGTAATAGGTTGGTTTCTAGTATAATAAGGCACCAGGCATGGTTAACCATGAATAAAAGAGCAATATTCATAATCAATAATCTAATAGCCAAAACAACTGAAAATATTCAAACAAATATATTTAATATATTTATTATATAAAAATAATAATAATACAATTAAATACTGGAGCTAAACCACCAAAAAGAGCACAAAGCCTATTTATTGGATACCCATATTGGGTGTTTATATTGGATACCCATCTTTTAAGAGTATGTAATTATTACCGATTCTAAAGGATTGAATTTGAAATCACTCAGGGAATTTCTGCAGTCACTGCATACAAAAGTCCCAGGACCTACAAAGTTACATATTTAAGTTAACAAAAAAATTAAAGATCTAGTGCATTGGGCCCAGAACACGAGGAAGGTAAATAAAAATCATATTAAAGCAGCCATTCTCCACTAGAGTTCCTCCAGTGGTTGGTAGGGGTTAGTGTTGGTTCGAATATCTCACTATTCGATTCGACAGCTATTCGATCGAATAGGGGGATATTGTTTGGGTGATTGAACGTCGAATTGAACACCATTAAATTCAAAGTCGAACTTTGAACACCATTAAAGTCAATAGGGGAAAAAGTCAATGGATAGAGAAACTCTATCCAGGAGTAGGGATGAGCGAACCAATTTTGCAAAACCATTCGAGGATCGAGGAAATTATAATAGGAGGATTCACAGGGGATTCACAGAATTCCCTGGAAATCCTCCTGTTTGCGATCCCCGGGGCACTAGAGGTTAATTAACCTCTAGTGCCAGGAATCGCACACTGTCCCCGATGAATGCGGCCGTGGCCACATTTATTGAGAAGATCCCGGGCACTGAAAGCTAAATGGGGATAAGTCTCCCTATTCATTTACCTCTAGTGCTCTGTGATTGGCTGGGGAAAGGAAAATCCTAATGACGCTTGAGCTGTGATAAATGAGGTGATAAATGGGGAAACTTGCCCTCATTTAACCTCCAGTGCCTAGGGATCTCACACTGACAGGAGGATTCCCACGGCTGTGCAGCCCTGGGAATCATCCTGTCATTGTGGGATATTCTGTAAAAAAATAAAAATTAGTTACACAAATCACACACATTCAATAAATTACAATAACATTAAAGCCTCTGTTTTTAACAAATTTTTTTGCACATGAATTTGCAAAGTCGAATCCCGTGTTTTTCGGGTCGGGTCTATCTGATTTTGAACGGCCATATTTGAGTCAAATATAAGGACAACCGGAATACAAACACCAACACTAGTAGGGGTTCCTCAAACTTTGAGTAATCAAGCTCTCATTTGATGATATCTGCTGAGGCTCAGACCACTGTAAGTGGAGTATTCTTTCCACTTCCCGTCAATAAATTGGTTTTACCAGGGGTTCTCCAGGACCTGAAATATATTTTAAGGGTTCAAGGATTTTACAGTTAACCCCAAACCTTCTACCAAACAC
Source organism: Pyxicephalus adspersus (assembly GCF_032062135.1). Taxonomy (NCBI): domain Eukaryota; kingdom Metazoa; phylum Chordata; class Amphibia; order Anura; family Pyxicephalidae; genus Pyxicephalus; species Pyxicephalus adspersus. Next base: position 157,451,791 of record NC_092859.1, read on the forward strand.
CCACCCACCCTCTGCTCCTGGCTTTTGCATCTCACATACTTATCTTCTTCATGGTCTGATGATACCACAGAAGGGTCCTCTTCCTCAGGTGCAGGGGGCAAGCATCTACCAATCACATAAAGACATGTAGGTGCTTATCAATATTGTTGTGGGCCTATTCTCCATGGTGATGTACCTTTAGGGGGGGATTAAAGACCAGCTGGGCTTACATGAAGGTAGAAAGAAATAGATAGAATAAGAGTGTGATATTTCAAGAAGAGGATTGCCAGGCTGGATCAAGGAGGAGATTAGGGACAGTGCTGGAACATGAGGATAAGACAAAATAGGAAACTTTTTTTTTTTACATGAAATAAAGCAATGTAAAAATAAAATTAAAAAAAAGCTAGAGTTGCACTTTAAAATGAGCAGTTTTAATTTCCCGGGTGTCCACTTTAAGGTATTTTATTACTTTTTCCTGCTTTTTTCCCATATTTTCTATTTCTCTTCACCTCGTATCCCCCTGACTTTGCAGTTTCATCTTGTTATCTTGTTGCTCATGTGCCTATCACAGTTCTACGTGAGAAGTGCTCAGAAATATATACACATATACAGCGAGAACATGGCAAATGTAACAGGTGCTGCTGCCTGTGGCAAAACCAGCCGAATGAATATTGTAATGGACAGTCTGAGCAATGCTTTCCTGTCCCAATCTCAGCTGGCAGAACACAGGGACAGCAGAAAACATGGCAATCAGAGAGGAAACTATTTATTTTATGCTTGTTAGAAAAAGCAGAACGAAAGGAAAGAAAGTTTCAGGTGTTGCAAGTCCCCAGGGTGGGAGGCGAGGTGTGACACGACACAATGGTGCTGTACGGATTTTTTTTCCTGGTATTGGAAATAATAAGTCTCCATTATATTTGGGTTTGTGAAGAGCTTTGTACGATTCATGAGCATCCTTGATGTTATTCAATTGATGAAAGTCATTCAAGGTCACACAACGTCCTGCACCATTGTTATATACCGTCGGTACTACAGATAGTCCTGGCAGCGTTGGCCAAGCTTGAGGGCATTGGACATCGATTGTCATTGTTTAAGCCATTGACCACATGATCCTAGCCACAATCAGAGACAGATAACACCCAATGTTCACAGATGGAGTGGAGATGACCACTTGGTCCATTACAGTTCAATATTACCAAAATATTAGATTAGTTGACATAAGGCTCCTAGAAGGAGCAAATGGTGGTCCATCATTTGGTTGACTCACGCAAGAATTTGTTGCTTCATGGACTGTTGTTTGGTAAAGTTGCTTCTGTGATGTTTCTATCAACCACCTAACCCAAATTGTAGGGTTTTCTGACAGGCTCTCTTACAGTGGTACTAACATAAAAAAAAATATCACACTTCTCCTTACTCAATCCCTCTGGATCTGTCCTTAGTTCGGTCTCTTGTTGTCCTGGTTTCTTACTTTGTCCACCATCTTCTCGTTTCTTCTAGCTTCTTGTTACCCTGAGCACGCGTGCTGTATTTGTACTGTATTTCTAAAAAATGTGCCAATCTCACTTCGCATGGCTTATCTCGGGCATATGCAGAAGGAGTAGCCCCAAAGCCTCCGAGGGTACGTAACTTACACAAGAGGCCCTGTGCTTCCATTCAATCTTTACTGCCGCAGCAATAAAACTGAAGGGGAGAAGTTGAGCATTTAAAAAAAAAAGCATTTAAAGTAAAAAAACACATTTTTATTTCATATAGAAGGGTTATCTACCCTTTTATCTGAAGTAAATATTGTGGTGATAGGTCAGCTTTAATTTAGTTAGTTTGTATCTTCACTAAAAATAATAACTGTATCTAAACAAGCCTTTTCCACTCTTTTTACCCCAGAGGAACATTAAAATAATTATAGGACTCCTTATAAAATGAATTCTTTCAGAGTCGGTGGGAATAATGCCCAATTATGTAGATAATCAGGGAAGAATGTCCCACTGGCCAAATGGCTTTGAACCTGGAACTATGCAGGACCATCAAATGGGAGGTCAATCAGCCAAAGCTCAAGGAACCCCTAACAACTACTGGAAGAACCCTGGTTGAAAATAGCTGGTAAGGACTATGTTTATGAACTGTTTATGTTGAACAGCCAATAAAACAACTTCCATGATCACAATTTTGCTTTTCTACGCTTCAAATATGGGAAATTGTTCATTATAAATGGAAAACATCAAGACATTTTTTAATGCATAAAATACAACTTCACCTTAAACTCTTTAAGTACAGTAAACTGTTTCTGCATCCTTGTCCTGGCTTCCATTAAAAGTGACAGTGATGACAAAAGTAAATAAAAATGGCCCTTAATTGCAGCCCTTTAAGTGTCTGAGCGGAACTAGTCCTCACTTCCCTTTGACAAGGATAAGAAAAAGAATTAATGCACCTGAATTTGGAGAGGGCACTTGTGTCACACCTCCATTAGCTGAAACTCTTGTTTATTTTTAATCAAAAAGAAATGCTGAAAGTTCTGTGAAATTTAATAAACATTGCTAGAGGTTACTAGTCTTTAATGAATCTGGATTACCCAATGTCATTTTAATTATTCAGAGCACATGTGCATGGAATGTCTATTAAAGCCTTGGTATCTTGACCAGTCTTTCTGGTACATGCCCTAACAATGTCAGATCTGAATCTGGGACATCCCCATAAAAGGGGCACTTCTACCAAGGGGTAGTATGGAAATAATTGAAGGAGTATGACATTCAGATGTTGTGTAATAGGACTGGAATGGACCATGTTGTCATTTCCATTGCGACCCTTTTAAGTAGAGATATTTGGTCTGTAAACGTTGGGTGTTAGCCGTTTCTGAGCTATTCCTAAAGAAAGAGTCTTTGGGGGGGATGGAAAAATGGCAGTAATGAGAGAAAATTTATAGTCACAGTGTTTGTAAGAGAAAAAGAGAATGGGGGGGAGAGATAGGAAGGAAGTGGATTGGGAACATATGATTCTCTACACTTTCTTTTTAATATTTAGCCTTCTCTGGGGATTTTGGAGAGGCAGCAGAGGAATGTATAAAAAGCTATCAACGATGTAGGGGTCTTGCAATTTTGTTCCAAGGTTCATTTTTATTCCCTGTTAAACCATGATGATTATAAATGTAGTAGCTATTAGCAACCTATTATATCATTTGGACCTGATATAGTAAAGTTCCATAAGATTGGTGAAGATAGACTATGATGGGAGAACTTGGGTTATCCAGCAAACCTGGAAAGAATCCAAGATTAAAACCATTTCTCAACAATTAATTTTAGGAAATCCATCCAATCCATTTGCTGGATCACCCAGGTTCTCCCACAATAGTCTAACTTCTCCAATCATGAAGAGCTTTAATAAAGCAGGCCTATTGTCATGAGGTATTACCCTTAATTTTTCAGTTTTAGTTTAAACCCCTACCCTGTACTGAGTAAACTGAGAATCACTACTTCTCCCATCACATACTCAACCAGTCACAAATGCTAAAAGAATCAAGATGTAAAAGTTATGTTATTACCAGAAATGAGCTGACTTTATTTTCCTTTGACATATGTTTATGACTCACTTCTAACATAAATTAAAAGCTAACTCTTTATACAAAGGTGACATTGTAATTGGGGCAGCCTAATAATACAGCTGTTATTTAACAGATTTCCTAAAATATATACATTTGTATCCCAATATTCAAAACCCCAGAATTCCCTCTAGGATCAAGAGATTTTCAAGCAGAACATTCTGCTCTGGGTTAGGAAGGAAAAATAATGATTTATTAGTGAGCCGCATGTAACTTCTAATTTTACAAAGGGAATTTATTTTTGTAACATCACTTGCAATTAGTGCTCAGTGGGATAATGGTAAACTTGTAACTATCACAGTGTGCAGAGAGATTAACACCTACATTGTCTTCTGGCTAAACAGATTAACCCCTCTGTTGTGGAAAAGCAATAAACAAAGCATGGTCTCTTTTTACAGGCTTTTATAACATGAAGTTTCAAAGTAATTCTCTACCTTTGTAGAAACCTCTTATTAATTGTGTACTTTCCCATTGTCTCCTTCAGCTCGCAATGATGTGATCTTGAATCTGAGCTCCGGGTAAAATAAACTTTCATCCTTGCAGTGGGTCCCCCACTATACTACAAGGTTAATGGGTAATAGTTAGAGCGTCACCAGGAGGTAGAAATTGTTAATGGAAGTCACAAACAAAATATGGTTTGCCACCCTGGCAAAACATTGAACCATGCAATGAAGAGCCTAGCTCCATATACAACACTGCTGCACACAGAGACAGATGCTGGGAACCCTGCGACTCCTGTGCATGAAAAGGTTGGCCGTCCAGTTGCCCAAGAAGATTACTTCTTGGGCGTCCCCAACAAATGGTCCCCAACAAATGGTATCTTTGGGGAAGTGAGGTTCCTGGATCTGTCACTGCTGTAGGATGTCTACAAAAAATAAAAAGAAAAGCGTGTGCCATGATTGGCACATGTTCTGTGTATACTTGACAATTTTGGTAAAGCTTGCCCCTACCAAGAAGGATTAAAGTCTGCTTGAAGATGAAGTTGATGAATAAGGTATATAAACATAAATAATAAACATATTCGTTGGTCACAGGTTTCCTCCAATTCCTATAGACAGTTTCCCAAAGTCTTTTGGAAGCTTCACTGCCTGGTGTGTTGTAACCCTGTACATTGTTGGAGCAGCCATCTTGTATTGTACGCCAAGTGGTTCGCCATCAGCCAGTGGTGGAGAGCGCCATGCTGGAGGAGCAAGGAATAAGGTGAGTTTTGTCTTCTTATCTATCATCCCTATAAAATGAGCACTTAACCTTTGCAATGGGGCGGGGGAACTCCTGCAAGTTTATGTTCCCCAGAGCTCAGATTTCCACTTTTTGTAAGTAGGTTAAAGTGTATCTCCAGGTAGAACATTCAAAAGTCTTGGAGTGAAGAAGAATTACTGTAAATTTCCACTGTAAATTTGTATTAATTTGTGTGTCCCCATTGAAGAAATTCACCCTCTGGTTGCACTGGTGACCATTGTCCCTAATTAAGAAAGTAGGGCAAAATACATTATTACAGAGTTTCCCCAGAACAAGAGGTAAGGGCAAATTTCCCCAATGGTAAATGGCACCAAGAAGTAAATTGGCAGGGTTTTTACTCTTATAAATTTTACCCAAAATTAAAAAAAAAACCCATACATACACTAGAAAGGCTACTATGACCATACCATAGGTTCTCCTCCCCTGCTCTCATCCTGGCCCTGACTTCACTGTTTCCATTGTTACTAATCAAGAACAAGAATGCCAATCAGGAGGTCTGATGTCCGGATTTCTTTGGTGTGCTTGTTTTGGTCTAAATTGAAAGTATTGAATCCTTAGAAAGCCAGGAAACTATTATCCTCAGAGGGAGGTCAGTAATTGCAGCCTTCATATTTATCTGATAAATGGAATCTTTCATGTCCACCATATTGTCTAAAGTGAGATTACTGGTAAAGGAATCTAGGTTCGGTGGCTGAGCCTGCATTATACACATAGTCACAACTTCTCGCCAAATCTAGCCTCATCCATTGCAATTTAGCTGCCAAATGCCAGACATCTACAACTGACACCTGAATTTTGATTGGGTCTTTTGCAGGGTTCTAGAACTTCATCCATATTGACTGGCTTGGTGAGAATGACAATACTCCCATGAATGCTTTCTCATAGGTGCAATGAGAGGCATGATATTTCTTTTTTTCAATGAAGGCCCCGTCTGTTAAAATTCTAGTTTATTTCAACTTTGATTGTGAACAATAGAAGATCTGCAAAGAAACTATATTATGCCAGAGCATGTTTTTCCTAATATTGAGTGAGGAAGGCTTGGTACTCCTATTGGGATTTTACTGCTTTTTGGGGCTCCAAGAGATTTAAAACTAAAAAAGTAAAAGAAATGTAAGAGTTGTGTTTTGTTTTTTCTTGATGAGCACAGGATGTTCTAGCTTGATAAAGGGATCTAAATTTAGAAACTATGATAGAATATTCTGTTATACAGATTCTTACTTGTCAATCCACATTTGTAATATGTTTGATGGAATGTCCGTGTGGTCTGAAGTACATAGGTTAGCCATTGCAAAATGTTCAACCAGAAGATTTCAAAAGGAGCTTCATGTAGTCATGTATACAATACTCCAACCTAATAAAATACAATTGATCATGTTCCAAGCCTCAGACAGGGACTGGAAAAGTCTTTTTTACATATTTGAAAAAAGCAAATGGTTTAAGTAGTAAGCTGGGATCAAAATTGCATGCTATTCAAACACCCCCTAACACTGTCCTACCTACACTGTCCTACCTCATCACTACCTACATACACTGCACAGACTCCATGACACATGTAATACCTGCTTGTACTTTGGTGGCTGCTTTCAACCTCCATTATCCCTACCACTAACTCTCTTTAGGCTCCTTTCTGACTTTTGATAAAAAAACAACACTGTTAGCCAGGCACCCATGCACTGATTTATAATCCCTATGCAGATTTTTAGTGTCATCCACTGCAATAAGTAACTGCTTCGTAGTGCAGTAAAGTGCCATAAGCAATTTGTGACTTCTAGGATCTGTGCCACGAGCCACCACAACCATAGCCAAGTACACAAAATGGTTCCCAACTGCTCCTATGCAGTTGAATGAGAGAAGTTGGGAGCATGGTTGAGTCTGCAGTAGAATGTTGCAGTCAACCGTAAGCCGTACAGTTCTGCTGACAAAATCCCCACCATCTTCACTGACCCAAAAATACCATGCATACATTGTATTGGGACTGTTTTGTGGACACTGATTTCTCTGTTCCTCTTCTGAAAAACCCTCCACATGAAGAGTTTGGCTCCCATGGTGCTATCATATAGCTATAGGTGCCAAATGCATAATGAGTCATGTTTATCAACTTCTGTCTTTCCCCTGTATGATTAGGGCCCTTTCTTTTATTGTCTACATGTTGCCCACTGTCATTCCCCCAACATTCATCTACTGCACATATTACCCATTGACTTGCCCTAAGTATTCCTCTCCTGCACATATTGCCCATTGCCATTTCCCCTACAGTCCTCCCCTGTATAAATTGCCCATTGCCATTTCCCCTACAGTCCTCCCCTGTATAAATTGTCCATTGCCATTTCCTCTACAGCCCTTATCTGCATATATTGTCCATTGCCATGCCCTCTGCAGTCCTCCCCTGCATATACTTTTGTTTTCTTTTTATCCCCAACCATCATGGAACTAGCACATTTCTGCAATTTTTTTTCTATTTAATACAAGGTAAACTCTATTTCTTTTAAAGAGTAAAGAAGGATAGATGAAAAGGCTAAATCAGTTAAAAAACAATAAATCTTTATTTAAGGAACTTAACAAGATACAAAGAGATACATTAAAATACAATAAAGTAGATTAACCTTCTAATAAATGATTATTAAACAATTTTTAGATTTGATTTATTTATATATTAGGACCCAGGATGATAACAACATGTACGTTGAGTTTGAAAGATTCAGCATAAGGAGTCTCCTTCCCGATGCGTTTCGCCTAATTTGGCTTCCTCAGGGGATACAGAGACTTGGTGATACGGTGAATGTGTGGTCCAAATATGACAAAATGCAGAAGGGTAAGTATTATGTTCTGCGTTGACTTCAGGCTGTTGTTGGGTAAGTGTAGTGAATGTATCACCTCTATTTAGGGGGACCATGGATGGAAAGAATGGATGACCGAGGGAGATAAAGTCCTTGTTTATTTTTTTAGAAGCAATGAAACTCTTCTTTGAAGGTGAAATCATCACTTAGGGTGTTGCAATAATTGTATAGGTTCCCATAAATTCCTTTTATTTATACCCAGGATTTTGACAAGAAACAAAAAGGCCAGACAGGGGGCCACTTTTTAATACATTGGTAATAAATGAGGAGAAAGATATGCAGGAGCTTATCCGCAGCCAGCCAGCATTAGCATGACTCCATTTCTTTTAAGACATTTACCAACTTGCATTGGAAACACAAAAGAATCAATTCACAAAGCTAACACAGCAGGATAAGGATACTTATCTCCAAAATAAAAAAAATAGTTATTTCCAGTTGCGCCCAATCAGATTTGAAAATTATTATTATTATGACCTTTATATAAAAGATTAAAGCCCTGCATTGGGCACCATCAGTTTTATAGCTTTCTAAATTGAGCCTATTGTGGGTACTCGAAAATTATAAAATTGATGGTGCCTAGAGCTGGGCTTTAATCATTTTTAGATGGGTTGCAGTTATTTGTATGGAAGGCTAAAGTCATTTATCATCATATAATTTTCTTTATCTTTAGGAGAGGAGTACTTGTAATATGTTAGTATATGTTTCCATAACTATGTCATTTGCAGCCTGTTTATATTATAGATGGCATTTGTTTAGCTTAAAAAAGAGAAAGACATGCTAAAAACCGAGGGTGCTACATTGTATATCTTTGTATTGTAATAAATCTCTGAAGTGTGCAGTGATACATCTACTGACCTATAGACGCCAATATTGAATTAGGACCTGGGCCCCCATTCTTTGGCAACTCTAGACCACCACTGATGGTCATCTAGCTATAGATCCATGGACCACAATGCTAAGTTTTATCAAGGATCCTCCCTTCCTAACAAAAGGGCTTCCTTACAACAGAGTTCTCATCTTTATACTAAGAGCCCCCTTCAAATCTGGACCTCATCTTTAGAGATATCAGAGATCTCCCTTCACACTTGGGTCCCTTTACATATAAACCTCTTCCTTTCATATCAGAAGCCCCCCCACCTTTGCATCATATACCCCACTTTACATTACAGCGTCCCCCTTTACATTAAAGTTGCCCCCATATTCATCTTCATATTAAAAGCCTCCCTTCAAATTTGGACCTCATCTATACATCAGAAATGTGCCCCCCCCCCACCTTTACACCTAAACCCCAGCCTTTAACATCAGAGTCCTCCCTTTATGTCACATTCCCCACCATTACATCAGGAGCCCCCTCTACATTTAGGCCTCATCTTTACATCAGAGATGTTCCTTCACACCAGGGTCCCTTTACATCTAAACCTCCTCTTATCATATACCCCCCCCCCTTTACATCAGGATTCCCAAGTTACATTAGAGTTTCCCCCTTTTTCATCAAAGTCCCCACCATTACATCACGGTTCTCTACTTCACATTAGTGCCCCATCCACATTTGCACCTGATCTTTACATTAAATACATCTCTTCAGATTAGGGTCCCCCCACACTTCCACACTTTACATCCAAACCTCCTCCCTTCACATCAGAGTCCCCCTTTACATCAGACTACCCACTTTACATTAGAGCTTCCCCTTTTACGGTTAAACCTCTGTCTTTCAAACCAGAATCCCCTCTTTACATTGGAGCTTTTTCCTTTTACATCAAAGTTCCCACCATTACATCAAGTAATCCAAATTTTCCCTTTGCATCAGAGATGTCCTCTTTTTTTATCCAAACCTCCTCCTTACACCTCGGAGTCCTCCCTTTATAGCAGGCTTCCCAATTTACATTAAAGCTGCCCCTTTACATGAAAGTCCCCACCATTACATCCAGATTCTCATCTTCATATTAATATTCTCCCATCAAATTAATATTCTCCCATCAAATCTGAACCTCTTCTATACATACACAGAGTTGTCCCATCACACCAAGGTAAGCCCTTCACCATCTAAACCTCCTTACACATCAATAGGTAAAATTCTAGTTTAATTCAACTTTAATAGACTGTGAACAATAGAAATCTGCAAAATTAATGTTCAAAGTTATATCATACCAAAGCATGTTTCTCCTACTATTGGGTAGAGTGAGGAAGGCTTGGTACTCCCATTGGGTTTTTACTGCTTTTTGGGGCTCCTTCTTTATATCATCCTTCCCAATTGACTTTAGAGATGCTCTCTTTACATTAAAGTCCCCACCATTGCACCAGGGTTTTCATCTTCCTATTAACCTCCTGGGCGTTACACTGAGGTCTAGATTTCTGTTCCAAAAGCGTTACACTGTTTTTCATGAATTTTTTTTTTT
>NC_092859.1:157462899-157482259 GCF_032062135.1 Pyxicephalus adspersus
TTTTTACCCCATACCAAGGTTGGGTTTAACGGCCAGATGGTTAAAAGCTTGAAATCTGAACCTCATGTTTACATCACACTAGGGGTCACATGTCATGCTCCCCGCTTTATATTAGAACTTCCCCTTTTACATTAAGTCCCCACCAGTGCATCAGAGAACTCCTCTACATCAGACTCCTCTACATCAGACTAAAATCCCTTTAGGGGCTCCCTAGACCTCTTTAACTTTAACCTTGTTAGCGTGGACTTTACCAGTTTACTGACAAGTGTAACTTTACCGGCCACCCTCTGTTCTCAGCGCTGACAGAGGAGATCTGCTACTACTGTCATCCCTTATCGGTCTCTGATAGACCTCATAAACCAATAAAGAGTAAGGAAAAGATTCCCAAAGGTGGAAGACCTCCTCTGCTAGCTCTGTGTACAACAGTAAACAGCCAACCAGTGGTCCTACGGAGGGGCCCCTATGGTACGTCTTGACTAAGGGACCCAGTCTCAATTAGGACCTCTGTACCTCCTGGTCCCATTACCCCATCATTTGATCTCTAAATATATCCCAAATAAATAAATTGAAGTAGGAAGTTCCCCTGCAACTCTTTTAAAAGAACTCTTTAACTATCACATATGTTTTGCTTAAAACTAGCCCATGTTAGGCAAATATTTGCTTTGTGTAGTTCTTCCAGATCTCTCCAGTAATCCAGTCTCAAACTTTGCCTTTTTATAGGAACTTTCTGTAACACAGAACGGTCACTGCTCTCTCTTCTTGTCGAGTGGGACTGGTATTTGGGACTGTAAATTGGGTTGGCATGCTGGGCCTTTCCAACAGTTCTGCACAGGCTACGTTCTGAACATTGATGGTATTGCTGCTACTAATTACAAGTTAATAATTGTGCTTACAAAAAAATGTGCTGAATGCAGAGTTGATTTCTAACCTTTGTTCATATTGAATGTTTTTTTTTCAAATACAGAAAATAGGAAAAATGTAATAAAATTCTTTCTGACTTAGGCATATAGAATGCATTGATAGCTCATTGCTATATTGAGTTGCACCTAATACTAAGGACAAGGCCCAGCAAGGACATTATAAACAACTGAACATTACCTGAATATCTGTGGTGTCAGAAAGATTAAAACATGAGGAATGTGTGTTAAATCAAAGAATAGCCGACCTTAAAAGGGAGAAAGAATTGTTATTGTTTAGCTCTTATCTCAGGGTTGTAGTGAAATGCTGGATGTTGCTTTTTCCTGAAAATCTATTGATGTGAGCATTTATACAAAGGGAGAAACAAGGAGAAATATCTAAAATATAAGGGTCCCATACACATATAACTGATTCACCCAAAATCCAGCTCATTGGCACGGAAGATTCTTTTAAAGCTGAGGTTTATTCTGCTTTTTTGCATTCATTGGTTCATTACTTTCATACTAAAGAATTACCTTATTTTAATCTCAGTGAAATAATTAGTAGATAGTGATGGTTGGATATTTCCAATATAAGTTGAATCCGAGTTGTATTTATGCAATTTTAAACAATTTGAGATTTGAATTTGACCAATCTGAACTCAATTCTTAGCTTTGGATTTCCTGCACATATTCCGGTCATTGGCAGGTTTGGAGAAGGTTTGGCTCAGCCAATCCACCCGGAGCACATTGATGCTAGGACTGTCCAAATTCCAAGTTCCAATTGAAGGTCAGAATAGCTAAAATCAAAATGAACTTAAATTAGAACTATATAACCATCGTTACCTGGTGTTATTACCCTTTTACACTTTTCCATTAGTACACGAGTTCTTGTGCATTTTTTACCCATTATATTTGGCACACACATTTACAAAACAAATTTGCACCTAGAAAATTGCAACCTTTGCTATGCTTTAACCACTTGAGTTCTGGTGCCTTTTGAAAACATTGCAGGAACATACTTATATATAATATATTATTTAAAAATTATATTTTATAATTATATTTAATACTATATATAATAGACTTTTTGTTGTCTGTATTTTTTAAAACAGCATCCATTCGTTGTGGCCACCTCAGATTTTGGAGGAATTTAATCATCTGTCAGTCATAGCCAAGAATAGGTCTTTTGGTTTTTTTTATAAAAGCAGCATTGGCTGGTAAAAAGTGAACAATTTCCCCTTCGGATATTTTTTAATGTCTACATTTAACCCATGTAAGATAGTCCTAAAAAGTTCTTTGACGATTCCAGTGGACTCGAAGCTACTACTGGTACCTGTAACAAAGCAATAGTAAAAAAAAATATTTTTGGACAGTTTTTGACCCCTAAAACTAATTTTTCAGGGTGGAAACCTAGCCTCCATACGGAGCAAACAGGTGGCACCTAAGTCTCCCATTGCTGTCATTCTCAAGAGCGTGTTGAAGGGTCAGCACATCAGTGATCAAATGAAGAAATGGGGACGGGGCTTATAGACAGAGCTGGCACCCTCAATGCTTATAGACATAGAGCTGGCATAACCATGGTAGTTGGGGCAATCTCGCTAGATTTCCCAGGCTAGTAATTTCTAGAAATACCTTTATTTTTCTCCTTTCCATTATTAAAACATAAAAAAAATGTAGAAAACAACCCTGGAAGTGCTGTTAAAAGCACAGATTGAGTACTATACAAAGACAACCATTGCATTCTCATTATAACATTCAATGATTAGAAATTCAAACACAGGGAATCATATCAAATCAATAGTGTAGTCCATAAAAGCGTAAAAGTGCAGAGCCAAAACAAATAAATAAATGCTTTAGGGCTAAATGGTAAGAAGAAAGGATCTAGAGCCTAAGTGGTTAAACATGTACTTAGCTGCAACCTATAGATGGAAATAAGCCACTTAGGAAAGAATAGACATTCTGCTTGAAAAGCATTTTTATGCAGAAAGTGTATGTATGTTTTATTGTGTGAAAATGGAGAAGTGTGAGCGCGTCCTTGATGAGGTGAGGTTGAAGTGTTTGCTGTGGGAGGAAACTTTTAGTCAGTTAATAAACTGGTTCAAGCTGTTCAAGGTATATTCCCCCTTTCCCAGTTTGTATAAGATTGGTATTCTTCTACTCTGTAGCCATAATGGGTTGGGTACTGCCAATGCCTACCCAACATCCAATAGTTCAGTAAACAGAAACTTCAGCTGTACAATTTCCCAGTTAGGCCAATCACAGGGTCTGTAGACTTTAAATATTGAGGTATGTGTTTAAATACATGATGGTTGACCCATGGCCATCCCAAATGGAACCCAATCCCCCCAACATTTACAGGACATTTCCTATCTATATTCCACAAGCAGACCCTAGCTGTAAATGTAGTGTGGAATGAATCTGAAGATTTGGAGGTTCCATCTTTCAGTAAAATAATACTGTTAGTGGCATTTCCCCATTGAACACAAATATATGTGTGTGTGGGGGGGGGAGGGGTAATGGGATTACTTTTTCCAATAAATATCAAGGCTGTAGGAAGTTTTTCATCTAACTGAGCACCAATCCAACTTGCCCCCAAAGCAAGGCAAATTTCCTCTCCTTGACCACCAATCAAAGCAAATTTTTTCATCCCGATAACCACCAATAGTGGAGCATTGTTCCTGCCATTAATACCCGACCTGAAGCTCCCACAGATCTCTAATGCTAGGGCAATTGTTCCCACTGACTTCTAACGTGGAAGCCATGTTTTTCTACCACTGACCACCCTCAGTTGGGCATTCTTCCTACCACTGACCCCCAGCTCTGGGATATTTTTCCTTCCTCTCTGCAGCAGTGTAGGAGGTATTACATATATACATATATATGTAGGAGGTAGTACTATGTCACATGTACTATGTAGCTGTAGATATATAGATATTCCAGATAGTATTACGACAGCACACGTAGGGTTTGCCATTTGGCTGGTATTTTCTGACTTGGCCAGTAAGAATGGAATTTCTTAACCAAATCCAGAGCCGGTATTTTTCAGAGAAAAGAAAGCCTTAAGCAGAAGGGATCTGTCATTGACATGCCATTGAAATGCAATGGTTCAAATTCTTGGTCGGTAGTTTTATGTCATTTTAATATTGTGTTTGGCCCTGTATTACTTCTTGGATATACATAAGTTTATTTTTTTTTTTAAATGGCAGGAATGTGTTGATTTTTTTTATTTATTAAATGACTTTTTTTTTATTTATTTTTTTTTTATTTATTAAATGACTTTTATTAGTGGTATCAGTGTTTTTTTGTTACCAGGGTGGATATTGGGAACACCTCCTATTCAAAGGAGCTTCTAGATTTCCACAAACCCCCAAATCCTAATTGGCGGACCGGATGTGGGGAAGGAGTTCCAATGCTGAATGAAGGCATGGGTAGGGGGTAGGGGGTTTTCTTGGCTACCCAGCCTGAATACCTGGGTAAGGGTCTAAAATTTGTGTAGAAACTGGCAATTTCTTGGAAAAATGGAAAAATAAATAAAAAATAAAAAACCCTCGTGAAATTTGTAGCCCCCACACTGCAATCCCCAGTAATATAGCACAGCCTGTCTGTCCCTACACATTATGTCTCTCCATACTCCGGTCCAACACACTGACAAATGTCTGATGAGAACACAAGCTTTTATAGCAGGGGGCTAGCTCATAACAAAGGCCCCTCATTGGTCATGGTCACAGGTCAAGCATGACATTATAAGTACCTTAAAGCCCGTTCCTCAATCTACCCCATAAGTTAGCAGCAAACAATGGACATTCAAACTAAACCCATTGATGCTCAAATTTGAACTTCACCCTTGTACCTTTTAGGACTTCAAATATAGCAATTGTTATTTCCAAACGCTAAAAAAAAAAAACAACAATTTTTCCCCATGCTGCAATGATCAGAGCTGTAACACACGGCGAAGTCACAGCTTCGTTTTATCAGCGGTGAACACATCAATCAGTATTCGCATCTGTATGTGATGTCATCACCTTGAACAAACAATGCACAAACACATGCAGCTTCCCCCAAATATAAAATAATAGATGTTTTTACTTGTTTTCTTTAATAGACAGCTTTAAAGCTTTTGTCTAAAACACGATGTGACATTGACACTTAGCGGAATGCAGCGTTCCATCTGCGGTGTGTTACTGCCATCAAGTGGCTTATAGAGCCGGACTCTCGCTTGAGTTTTACAGGTAACTTTCAATGTATTGTTACCAACAATTTAAAATAATTTCATGTGTCTCTTAAAAAAGATCCACGAACTCATTAAAATGCCAGATTTTGGGAAGTTGTTGACATCATTAAACAAATTCTGAATTTATACAATCAGGGTTCAGTATTGGGACCTTTACTGTTTAACATCTTTATAAATGATATAGAGTTTGGTAATAAAAGTAGCATTTCTGTGTTTGCAGATGTCACCAAACTATGTAATGGAAGTAAGTCCATACAGGATGTCTATAATCTACAAGAAGACCTGGATGTACTGTGTGATTGGGCAGCCAAGTGGCAATTTGTATAGATAAATGTAAAATTATGCACTTGGGGGGTAACAACATGCATGCTTCATACTGTCTAGGGGGAATACATTTGGGGAGTAAGAAATGGAGACGGATCTGGGGGTTCTGGTAGATCATAGACTTAATAGCAGCATGCAATGCCAAGCTGCAATATATAAAGCTAGTAAAGTACTTTCTTGTAATAAAAGAGGAATAGACTGCAGAGATGGAGACATAATCCTGCCCCTGTACAAAGCATTGGTCAGAGCACATCTGGAATATGCAGTCCAGGTTTGGGCACCAGTTCACAAAAAGGACATTGTGGAATTGGAGAGAGTGCAGAGAAGGGCAACTAAACTAATAAAAGGAATGGAGGAGCTCCGCTATGAGGAGAGATTAGCTGAACTGAATCTATTCTCCCTTGAGAAGAGACATATAAGGGGGGATATGATCACCCTGTATAACTATATAAATGGTCCATATAAAGAACACTCTTCCCATTTATTCACTGTAATGTCATTACAAAGCACAAGGGGGCGCTCTTTGCATTTGGAGGAAAAGAAGTTTAAGCTCCGGATAAAGAAGGGATTCTTCACTGTAAGGGCTGTGAAAATGTGGAATCGGCTCCCTCAGGAAGTAGTTTCAGCAACTACTATAGATTGTTTGAGAAAAAGATATATGCTATAGATTGCTTTGAGCTGTATGATTTCTAGAAGCACAGATTATAACTGGGGAATAGGTCTTTAAAATAAAAATAACAGTGACTGCTGATTCAGGGAACATCCGATTGTCTTATGGAATCAAGAAGGAATTTTTTTTTACCCTGTTGAAGCAAATTGTACCCGGGGTTTTTTTGCCTTCCTCTGGTCCAACTATGTCTTCTAGGGTTTTAAATCTGGATTATGTTTATTTCTCTAGTGGTTGGACTTTATGGACTTATGTCTTTTTTCAACCTAACCTACTATGTAACTATGTATACAAATAATATAAAGAAAAGTCGCCTTCCCTGTATATAGATATACCATTTGGGAGTATAAAGTCACATTTATATTTGGACAAATTCTGTTCCTCTAGCTTTCATATAACGTATTACATATTACACAATATGAAGTTTTATCCAGCATTAATCAATCGTTCATCAAAAATTAGAAATCGGGAAGCTAATTTATTATTTGTAAGATTCAATGGCCCTGATTTACTAAAGCTCTCCAAGGCTGGAGAGAATACACTTTCTTCAGTGAAGCTGGGTGATCCAGAAAACCTGGAATGGATTTCTTAAAATCATTTGCTATTTGCTAGCGAATTTCTTGAATCCTGGACCAGATCCATTCCAGGTTTGCTGGATTACCCAGCTTCACTGATCAAAGTGTATCCTCTCCAGCCTTGGAGAGCTTTAATAAATCAGGGCCTATGTGTAGACACCGCTGCGCCCATCAATACAAATCCCTCCTAAACTGACATTGGATACATTAAACAGATAAATCATTACAACCAAGGACAGGTGAAGTAATAATATTAAAGATCTGGTTACAATATCCCCTGACGGGGTGGGATAATATGAGCAAAAAGTTACCAGTTAGATCTTCAAAGTGATGAATTTGAAGGCAGAAAAATGGACAAATGTTTAGATCTGAGAGACAATGGCCAAGTTGTAATGGCCTGATGATGGATCTCTAAATGGCAGGTCTTGAAAGGTGTTGCCTGTATGCATGGGTAATATCTACCAAAGTGCTATACCTGGCGACAGGGCCATCAGTTTCCAAGGCTCATGGATATATGTGGGGGGAAGTCAGACTGGTCCCATCCTTTAAAAAAGCTATTTAAAAAAAAAACAATACCCAAACAAAACCTATGCTGGTCATAAGAAAAACGTGTCAGAATGCATAGCACATCACAGCTTCATGTATTGGGGCTGCATAGCTGCAGGCCAGTCATTTTGCCCATGCTGACCCCTGTTCACTTTCAAAAATGCCCATAATGGGCATGTGAGCATTAGTACCAGAGTAATGAAGAATGGAAAAAAATGGCCCGGTCTGATCATATGAATAGCTGGATGAATGTGCATTGTTTATCTGGGGAAGGGATGGTAACAGGGTGCGCTATGTTCCAGTTATTACTATTCTGGTGATCGTCTTGAAAACCCTAGCAAATATACGGTGGAATTGAACATTGATACCCATTACTTCTTGTTGAAGTGATATCTTGGCAGCAGTGTTGTTTCCCCTGCTGGAGCAGTTTGAAGCAGGCTTTATAGGAGGTATTTTTTGTCTTCCTCTGGATCAACTATGTCTATAGGCTTTTATCTGGGATAAGTTTATTGAACTTGATGTCTTTTTTTTAATCAAACTGACTATGTAACTATGTAAAACAGATGTTTAAAATTACCCCTTCATTATTTTACATTAAAGCTAGATGATTGGGCCGTAAAGCAGAAATGTGGGCAGTTTAAGGAAACGCGGGTAGGTGAACCTTTATTGCAGAAGAAACTCTTTTCATCTACAATAAAAGATCAATTTCCACCTGCTAAAAGTCCTCTTCATACTGTACACTAAGCCTTAAACTTAAACAGCTCATCATACAATCCTTGGCATATCATGAGTACAAAAACAAAGTCACTCCCCATATCTTAGAGTTATATCACCAGGCTTTGTTACCAGGCCAGCCAATCAATGACTAAAGATGGAGGAAGACCCCAGAAGCAAAATCCCAGGAATGATTGTTAATGTCAATGTGAGAGTCAGGTGTGCAACATAATTGGTAGTTTTACTTTTCATCACCTTTGTAGCTGCTGGTACTGTGGAGCAATACATCCTCATTTTCACAGCAGAAGCACTAAGATTTTTCTTTTAGCAGCTCAGCTCATCATCTCAGCAAGGGATCCAGCAGCCATTCAGCATTCTCATTTTTAATGAAAACACAGAATTAATAAAGGAATCTGCACTGTGCCTCTGACCCGGCATTCAATGGGCCCTTAAGAAATGAGTATTATGAATGAACTAATGAACACATCAGCTTTCAACTGGCTACTTATATACACAGTGCCTGTGCTGCTATTGTTTGGTGGTGGTGATTATCCTTATCAGAAGAGGCTCCCCATATCACAACAGTCAGAGGTCCACTATAACAGCTTCTGTTCAAAATTGGGATAGGGCAGCCTTTCTTGATCTTTTTAACATAGGAGAACCATTGAAATAACTTTTAGGTACTCAGGGAACCCCTTCTATAATTATTATGTCCACAGATCACAGTATATTATTGTGGTGGTCAGTGGGAATAATTCCTCTTACATTGCTAGCCATTGGGAAGAATGCCACCGTTACACATAGCCAAAAAGATCATTGGGGTCAATTAGACTGACCTCAGGGGTGCAAACTGCCCATTGCTCAAGGAACCCCCAACATTCTCTGGAGGAACCTTGGCTGATAAACACTGGGACAGAGTGTTCAGAGAGGAGGAATGATCATTCCTGGACTGCATTCGTTTACACCTTCTAAATGCTCTTTCCTTGCAAACCCAGTCACGTAGATTCTCCACATTGATGTTCTGCTTATTCTCCTCTTAGCCTATAAAACATTTTTTTTAGGGAAACAATTTAACCTGCTTTTTTTTGGGATGTTTGAGAGTGCCCAAAGTAAATCCATGCAAACTTCATGTGGATAGTGACCTGACCAAGATTCAACCCTAGTATTATGGAACTAAAGCTACATACACACCTAATCAATAATTGTCCCGAGAAGCAATGATTAATGATCATTTCCTATGACAGCAGAATGAATGATCCCTGTATGGAGAACATTATTCTGTTTTATAGAGGGGAAGGGGAGGAGGAGCAGGAGGTTTCCCACTTGGTGCGCCCCACAACAAATCAATACCAGTCATTAGTTGGATGTTGTTCTTATAAGCGGCATGGTGGATCACTAGACAACATCAGAGGACAACTGTACTAAACCCAGCAGGTATTGAACCTTGAGATAAAAATATATGGCTTTTAAATTCTAGGAAGCAACTTAGGTAAGATTAGGTTTTTGGTAAAAGTTACCGTCCTTTACTACTGCCTTCCCCCATTCCCCATTATATACATCCACGGGACTGGTCCCTATCAATGTACTGACTATGCTGTCAGCTCTCCAACTGCCTTTTATCTGGTTTAGAAATACCTAAGATCAATGACTGTATGGCCCCCCTGACAGGTCCCAAACATATAGCTCCTCAGGAGCCTCATCAGAATATTGCTATGGGGCGCCATCATCTCTAGGTATGCCCATTACTAGAAGTATATTTTCCCAGCAGCACTGAATTCTTTCTATTTTAATAATATAACACAATAATGTTAATAATTACAATAATTTTAATAATACAACATATAGAGCAACTTTGGTTAATAGGGCTCCCCATGTGTTTTTAGGGGTTCCTTGAGCAGAGAAGCATTCTCTGCCGCTTATATACCTGACCAGTGATACCAATAAACTGTAAGAGAGAATTTGCACCACATACCAACAATGTGAGTTATATTCTTCCCATTGGTCATTAGTGTATTTCTTTCCATTGACCACCACTGTAAGGAAGCCTTCACCTCCTGACCAGCAATATAAGGGATATTTGTCCACTTACTATCAATTTAAAGAAACATATTTGTCAAATATTAAAAGTATGCCACATTCCTTATTGTTTTATATTGACATCTACAAATTACAATTACAGTTTATGTTTAAGATCTTAAACCTTGAGATGTTGAAATATTAGTAATAGAAGAGTTTCCCTGGACCTAAATGTTATGTTATGGGTTCTTCCATGTAAAAAAGGTTGAGAAAGGCTGGCCTAAAGTATAGGAAAATGTAGATGAAACTACAGCATGTTGGCATATATGTCGCCAGAGAATAGGTTTCAAGTTTACAAAGGATTTCTTTCCAAAGAAATAACTCAACAAATGAAATAAATTCAAAACATTAAACTATAAAGATATTATGATTAATGTTGGCATTCCAAGCTTATATAAAACATCAGGGTAATGCTAATGCATTTACATAATTAGGAAATTCCAAGGTAAATCCTTCTTTTCTATTATTTGGAAGGTTATTGTTTCATATAATATACCACAAGTCTTATTTCCTTACTGATAAGGTGTATGGGCAAGGAATTAGAAAGTTTGAGCCACCTTAACGTATCTTGATCTGCATGTGGTCCATCTCCTCCATTGGGGAGCTTTAAACCTTCATTCTGTATTGTCATGTGGACGCTGCTATTGACCCATTGTATACAATAAAAGTATTTAGTGAAATATATCATTTGGATGTTTTATATACAGACTGGAGATTTTACATATTGCAAGACTGGAACAAAATCCAATAATAGAAAAGAGTGTTAATTAGAAGGAAAGGTAAGGAGAAGCCACCTGCTAGTTGTGTGAAAGACCAAACTCCAAAACATTCTGACTGCAGACAAGGCTAAAGGTAACAGATTTTGTGTCAAAATATAGGTAAAACATCAAAATTGTACTATTAATCAAATTTATATAACAAAAGTGTGTGAGTAGTATAGCATGACTAAATCATGTTTCGAAGTTTTATTAACCAAATATTGCATTTGAAATGCCCTTCTCTGCACCTAAACTGTTGATGGAGGCTTTTTACCCCTTTGGTGTTGATGGTGTGCGGCTGTCAATCCCGAAGTAAAGCCTAATGGCAAACCTTGCGTGACCATCAACCATGCACTAACCTGGTGTATAGGGAGTTGTAATTAACTGATATTTCCCTGAAGAAGCAGGAAATCTGCCTGTGAAATGTGTTGGAAATCTATGTATCAGCCATAAATGGAAAGACCTAGTTTTCAATAGATTTACTTTAGTTTTGAAGTTCTTTTTGTAATGTTTACCGTATTTTTCGGCGTATAAGACGCTCCGGCATATAAGACGCACCCAATTTTAAAGGAGGAAAATCTAGAAAAAAAAGATTCTGAAAGACACGCGCTGCAGCCAGGAGGAGAGGAGAGAAGAAGCACGCAGCATCGGGGGATCGCGGTATCGGGTGAGTATGAAATTTTAATTATTTTTAAAACTGTGTTCGCTGTATAAGACGCACCCACTTTTCTCCCCCAGTTTTGGGGGAAAAATACGGTACTTTACTGTTTCTTAACCTTTTTAACACGGGGAAACCCCTTGAGGTTTTTAGGGAACCACTTCTATAATTACTATATTCACAGCTCACAGTACAATTGCATGCTGGACAGTGGGAAGAATTCCTCCTACATTGCTGGCTAGTGAGAATGCTTTCACCCTTACAGATAGCTAAAAGGATCATTGGTGTCACCTAAACCAACAAGGTGCAAACTCCTCATTGCTTAAGGAACCCCAAGCAACCTCTGGAGGAACCCTGGCTGAAAAACACTGATCTAGCATGTAGTAGTGTCATATAACGCTAAGCCCTAAAACTGAGATATTACCCTATCACAGGGATTTTGAAGGGGCAGCAGAAGGTCGTATTATCAGCAGTATAGGGGCCTCTCCACTCTGTCTCTCAAATCTTGAGCAGTTTTGGTTGAATACTGGTCTACTCTAATAAAACATCAGCCACTGGATGTGACACATGTAACTTGTAACCCACCCCCCCACCTCCCGTATATCATATATACATTATTATAGTATTATTAGTAATATGCACTGTTGATCTCCCCCTTCTAATACAAATCATGGCTCCACTGGTATCAGTGACAATGCTCTCTCTTGGTTTGCTTCCTATCTGTCTGACCGCTCCTTTCAAGTTTCTCTCAATGGTAATTCCTCCTCACCCACTCTCCTCCCTGTTGGTGTTCCCCAAGGGTCAGTTCTTGGACCGGTTCTCTTTTCTCTGTACACCTCCTCTCTCGGTAGTCTCATATCCTCCTTTGGCTTACATCTGTATGCTGATGACACTCAAATCTATCTGTCCTCCCCTGACCTGTCTCCCTCAGTCTGGACTACTGGACTACTGTAACCTCCTCCTCTCTGGTATTCCACTAACCCGACTCTCTCCTCTAGAATCTACCATGAATGCTGCAGCCAGACTTATCCATCTTTCCCTCCGCTCCTCTTCCGCTGCATCTCTTTGTAGTTCTCTCCATTGGCTTCCATTTCACCTTAGAATCAAATTCAAGCTCCTGTGCTTTGCCTTCAAATCCCTCCACAGTTATTGTCCCACTTACATTTCTGACTTGGTAAAAAAATACTCCCCCAGCCGCTCTCTCCGCTCCTTCAATGACCTACTACTGACTTCCTCACTCATAACCTCATCACACGCACGGCTCCAAGACTTCTCTAGAGCTGCTCCAACTCTCTGGAATGGTCTTCCTCGTCCTTTTCGGCTTGCTCCTACTTTCTGCTCATTTAAAAGAGCTCTCAAAACCCATTTTTTCAAACTTGCCTACCCGTCTTCTTCTGTCATTTGAAACCATCGCTACTTCCCACCACTACATATCTCCCAGCCTTTTGTGTGTGAAATTCCCCCACCTACTAGATTGTAAGCTCTTCGGGGCAGGGTCCTCTCCTCCTGTATCACTGTCTGTATCTGTCTGTCATTTGCAATCCCTATTTAATGTACAGCGCTGCGTAATATGTTGCTGCTATATAAATCCTGTTTATTAATAATAATAATAATAATAATAATAATATTAACATATTCCACAATATTTACACCACAATTTTGTGTCATTAATCACTGTTGCCCCCCAGGACAGATCCTAATTTTCAATAAATAGATAGCTATAGTTTGATGTCACACAACACATTTCGAGGTGTAGGGTAGGTGTCGCTGATTTCATGAAGTAAAGCCCATCTCCGGCAAAACTAAAACTACATGCCGATGGTTTGAGAGGTGACAGTGACTGTTTAAGAAAAAAAAAGAAGAAAGTTGGATTTGTATGTAAAGAACGGCAGACATGTTGTGAAATGTTAGGATGAAAACAAGTCTAAAAATCTGAGACAAGTGCTTCTACTCCGCTGCCAATCTTCTTTGTGCAAAGAATAAAGGGACCCTGTTCCACCTTTTGCTCTCCCCAACTTTACAATATCTTCAAAACTAAATTCCTGAAATAGACACATTTTTTTTCCTTAAGTTGTCTGCAGCCAGAATGGAGGAGACGAATGGAGCCTTCAAAGCCTGGGAAGGTTTTAGCTTTGCAAATCTTCAAAGATTTCCAAAAGTCATATCTAAGGAAGGTTGTTAGAGACCCTACTGTCAGCCTGAAGCTTATGTGAGAGCTAGTTAAAAGATATTTCCGAATATCTATTCACAGGTAGATTCTCCCTAGATGTGTCTGTCTCAGTTAATCAAATGAAATGGAATGCATATTCTGTCCTTTTTATAGAATGTGGCACATCTTCTACACTGCAGTGGGTTAAACCTAGTTGGTCTGATGCCAATCATTTTTCTTTGCTTCTGCAGAAATTAAAGGGTTAATGTAGCATATCATTCATTCATAGTTTTTAGGTTGGGTGGACAGGGCAGGGTTTCTTTCTAGGTGTTGTGTTCCTGGTGGAGAAATGTTGCCCCCCACCCTGATTCTGCAATGACAGCCAGGCCTTGGTTGGGCGCCCAAATTCCTGCTGGATAGACCCAAGGTTATTCTTTCTATGGGGAATCCACTAGGGGACCAGTGACATAAAAAATCTGCAAATTTGTTTCAGATTTAGGAGCAAGGCTAGCTGCCAGGCAAGATGGCTGCTTTCTAGGAGAGCTCTGAGACCACATGGCTCTGTATGTGCACAGTGAACCTTGAAAGTCTTGCATAGCAACTTTTTGCGGACATTATGACCTCTGACCCTCAACACCAACTATCTCCAGTGCAGAAAGGCTCCAAAGCTTCTTCCACAGTAGGGATATCTAATCCAATATTTGGAACCTCAGCCTTAGAACCGGGAGAGAACTTTCATCTGGGAACTTCTCCCAACGAACTGGATGCCCACCAAAAAGAGTTCTTCCCCACTACCAATACGCCAGTGACAGTACTTAAAAAAGATGCTTATATCCCAATCTATTCATACTGACTTTACAACCATGCTCACACAATTCCAATCAGATATGATTGCCTTTGGGGATAAAGTAGATAACATTGAAGGAAAAATGGGTGAATTTGCTGTGGCCCGTAAAAAGCTAGTATATTTACACAATTCCCTGGAAGATGAGCTGATTCGAGTAAAACTTAAGATAGCTGACCTGAAAATAGAACCAGATGCAACAACCTTAAGTTCCAAGAGATTCCAGAAACGGTACAGTTCCAGATTTAAGAGATAGGAAGGGATACAAGCCCCTTTGTGAGTTTTCCTGCACTGACTTCCTCAAATGGTGAGAATTTCCCAACGAATGGGAAATTCGAATGGTGAAAATGGAAAACGAATGGTGAACTCCCCAGTAAGGATACTTAATGTAACACAGTATCCAAAGAAAGGTTTCTCCTCTCAAATCTATATAATAAAATTTATGCCACTTGCAGAGCCAGAGAAAGGCGACTGCAAAATGCGTAAGCTTAGTTCCAGCCATTATAAAGGGCAGTGTAGACCAA
This sequence comes from Pyxicephalus adspersus, assembly GCF_032062135.1. NCBI lineage: Eukaryota > Metazoa > Chordata > Amphibia > Anura > Pyxicephalidae > Pyxicephalus > Pyxicephalus adspersus. The sequence goes on from NC_092859.1 coordinate 157,477,865, forward strand.
TGAGAATCAAATTGATCACATGACCTAAATTTGAATTTAGGCATTCCAAAGAATTTTCTTTAAATTTGTATTTGGTACCTTGTCCTAAGAAGAAAAGTATTACTAGCTATTAGATTTCCAATATATGCAACACAATAAAAATTTACCCTATCCAATCTGGGTTGGCGTCTGCACTCCTGACCTTCTTTTATATTATATATTCTGTATATGTTCAGTTTAATCATCTGTCTCGGGTGGGGTGGGAATGTAAAAGTTTCTCCTTCCTGCACACCTGGCCTCCTCCTCTTTCCTCGGACACTCTGACGGGTTCTGGTTGTGCCCTTCACATCCCTGATTGAAGGACTGCTGGTCCTGCATTGTAGTGAATGATGGCAGAACCTGCAACCACACCACAGAGTGCCTCGGAAAAGGGGCCCCAGAGGAACAATTACACAGGGAAACTGTAGGTGTCAGTAATGTAAGTAAAAGCTTTTACCCCCACAAGATATAAACAAGCATTCAACCTATTCAGTACAGTGGGAGACCCTCTGGGCCCTTTTTAGAAGGTATAAAGTTCGGCATTTCCAGTCCTCGCAATGACCCTGTTCCCCTAATGAAGAATAATTACATAATTAGCCCTTTTGGATCTGAAGTGCTTGCCGCTCACTTTATCTTATTTACCTCCATTCTAAAATATCTAGCTGTGCGTTATTGTACAGATTTTGTCTATTGCTGGCCGCCATGCATCCGGCCTTGGTTCTCCCTCAGTGACTCCTCTTTATTCATATCCGGGATCAGAGCTGCCCATCAGCCCTTCATTATCCTGGCCATCATCAAAAAGCCTGGACTGTAAGCAGTTGATTTAGAAGTCAAAGTCGTCTCTGGAAGCCCATCTGACAGCATTCATGTAACAAGTCTACTGTACCCTGTCAGTCACGGATGGAATCCGTTTAGTATATGAGTCAGACACGTTTTCTGTTCTGGTATAAAGAAAATTCTGTCATTTAAAGGTCAACCCAACTTGTTTCTCTTCCAGCTGTCTCAGGCTCAGGAGAGTAAAACTATCTCCAGCGGAATATCCAATTAAAGCTGGAATCTAAAGAGGTCTTCTGCTTTCTCTCCCAACTTATCTCCATAAACAGAAGATGTTGGTTCTGCTGGTATTTATACAACATAACCAAGGGTAGGTACAAACTTGGCTCGTCCATGTGATTTGTGGACTATATGATGTCTGTGTTTGGATTACACATGGGAATATAATATTCTATTAAAGGGACAACCTACATGACAGGTAGGTAGGCAGAGATAGAGATACGCAAAGTGTGCCACTGCGCAGGAGCCTCCAGACCTTCTCTTCTTTCCCTTTCCCCTTCCAAGTCCATTCTGCACAGGGGCCTCCATCACTGGTAGAACGAGAGGAACCAAAACAGCCTTCTACTGAACAAGAAGAAACTTCTTAAACAGATACCTACATTTTTTTACAGTGGTTTAGTGAGGAGTGTTTTGGTGACTTTTAGCCCCACCATGGTTATTCTGTCTTGATGTACCCAAACCCAACTCTATAGACAATATGGATTTCACATACTGCACCAATGAGGAGCAACAGGTCTGCAACACCAGTATGCAGTTTGGCCCCAAAACATGTGGTCTTAATGTCTGTTATGGATATATGGCTGGACCTGGGGCAAAATGAAATTATTTACATAGCTCTGGACCTATTATACATTGAGAAATAAATCTTTAGATTTTGGATTTGTGATATAGATGTATATACGTATCTTCAGTTTTAAAGATCATTCTACGGTAAGAGTAGAAAATGAAGCCAATAAATATATAAGGACTGTAATTACTTATTATCATGATAGCAAACCATCCTGAGAACTTCTAAATGATTTTACCATCAGTTTTCCAATGGCAACTAGTATTGTCTTCAGCTGAGAGTGTAGTTGTGCTTCTTAGCCCTGCCAACTGTCCACCAGGCTTTCGCCGATTTTCTATTTCTTGACCAGGGCAGGATTCCACATGAGGCCACCTAGGCCATGGCCTAGGGTGGTATTACAACATCTCTATGTGCAACTGGAACCTGCTACTGGTGGCTGACAAGTTATACAGAGACGGGGTACAAAGTGGAAGAGATTATAACGTGATCACATACAGGTATCAGTCTTCTCTGTCCATTTTATTCTCCCTCTCAATATCCTCTCTCCCTCCCCACTCTCCCTTCTTCCCCCTCTCACTCTTTTCCTCTTATTCCCCTTTTCCGCTTTACTCTATCTTCCTCCCACTTTCTCCCATTTCTGTCCACCATCCGTCTCTTTCCTCTTACTCTCTCCTCCATCTCCTTCCTTCTCTCACTCTCTCCCCTCACCTTCTCTGTCCTCTTTTCCTCCCTCTCTCTCTCTTGTCTCACGGCGAATTGGGCCATTCTCATTTACCAAACATGTAGGTGAAAACGGCCTCTGTAAATTCGAAATCGACTGAATTTTTGGGACCTGCAAGACCAATCAAGGGAGCGGAACTGTCAGCTCGGCTCCCCTGATTGCTCTTGCAGCCCTGTACTATGTGTTTCTGGATAGAGTTTCTCTATCCAGGAACACAGTGTGAGGCTCACGGCTAGCTGCTCATGAATGAATGCAGCGTGGGAAAAATCCTCCGATTTTTCCCACGGCTGCGTTCATTCATAAACGCAAGCTGCATGACTCACTCTGAGAGTATCATGGATGCATTTATGAATGGAGCTGTGAAAATCCTCCTCTCAGTGAGAGATCCCCAGGCACCAAAGGTCAGAATAGGGGCTTGCCTTGTATTTATTAATGCAGCCACGATAATCCTCCTATAGTGATTTTGGATGGTTTCCAGAGGCATTCTTGCTCATCCCTAATTTCTATTCTCCTTTTTGTTTCCATTGCCAAATTGGAAAGAAAGTGTTAGCTGGTCTGATGAATCTTGATTTCTGCAGATGCCGGGGTTAGAATGCAGGGGACACAACATGAAGATAGAATGGGGGGTTCATTCAGTCCATTCTGAAGAAGAAATGCAAAGGAAGTGCAAAGTGATCATTTACTTTCCAGAAACTTGGTAAAAGTATGAAGATGCCCAGGGGCTGTCCCAAATAATCATAAAAATGAGACCCTACAAATGTGCATGGGGTTTAAAATGGCCAAACGCATTATAATATATATATATATATAAACATGCACTGGGTGGGTGGGTGTTATTTGAAAAATAGATAATATTTATATATACCAACCCCAGTTAGGAATTTAGAACAAAAAAAGGTTTGCTTTTTTTGTCAAATATAATTATAGAGAACTTCCTCAATGGTGTCCAATGCACTGGGCCACCTTCTTACACAGATTGGTGGTTAACCAATACATTTAGCAAATCATAAGACATGTCCCCAAGTAATAGGGAATAAGCTAACTGGCTAGGCAACGTTTCACTAATGTACTTTTTGAAACACATGCTTTGATTTGAAAAGAGGACATTAATCCAGGGTAAGCAAAAGGTCCCAGCCCGACACGTTTCGCTCACTGGGCTTCATCAGGGGAGTTACAGACAATAACTAACAAGCAAGCAGCTTCATATACTGGAAAAGATATGCGATGAAAGACATCAATTTTAAGCAGGACTTTTAAAGCCAGTACCATTAATATATTACAAAAATAACAACATTTTTATTATTAATAAACATTAAAAACAAACATCATTTCAAAAACATAATAAATTCATGGATCTATATAATGACCTCTCTATACAGAATCTGCTTCATGTGCAAGGGAAGCCGATAGAATAGGAACATGGTTGTGCTATTGGGCTCTATGCTCGTATATCTGTTTGAGGACTGAAGGACATGAAACATGATCACTGTGATTTATATTGAAAATTGAAAGAGATTACTCACTAACTAGCTAAACGGGATTTGAATATACCATTGCCGCCATAACCTCCTCCTTCCTTGCAACAATTTTAAATAAGAGGGCTGCTGGAAGTACAAACATCAGACTTCTCTTCTCCTTCCTCCTGAAGAAGCGGATTTTTTTCCACGAAACGCGTCGAGAAGTAATTCAGAATTTAAACCCCTTGGGGATATTCTGTAAGGATGGGTCATTGTATACACCCACGATTTTATTATGTTTTATGTGTTTGAAATGATGTTTGTTTTTAATGTTTATTAATATTAAACATTTTGTTATTTTTGTAATATATTGATGGTACTGGCTTTAAAAGTCCTGCTTAAACTTGATGTCTTTCATAGCATATCTTTTCCTGAACGTTAGGGATATGGCCTGCTTAAGATAAAGAAATGTATAAAGGTGGATGTTTCTTTAAATTGCTTCATATACTGTGTATTTATATATAGATAGATAGATAGATAGATAGATGGATAGATAGATAGATAGATAGATAGATAGA
>NC_092859.1:157483395-157487075 GCF_032062135.1 Pyxicephalus adspersus
AGATAGATAGATAGATAGATAGATATACATTTGAATACTGCATGTAATTGTTGGTATTATTGTAAGTATTTTTACATTTTACAGTTAGCCCCCATAGACAATAATGAGTGGGAAATGTTTCTTTAAAATGATCATAAATTATGGGCAGCTATATCAGAAATGTGCCAACTGGGACAAGGTGAGAACACATTGCCGAACAGCTCTGATATGTCTGCAATTTCCCCCAAGGGGCATACTGCTAAAGAATTCCATAGACAAATGACAGGTACTAAGAATATAGCTGGCTATTAATATGTATAAGTAATAATAGCGGACATGGTTGATGCAGAAACTATTTTGCCTTAGGGAAACTGGAAGAATTTGTCCTCTGTTGATTTTTTTTTTCTTTTTCTGTAGATATATGCTTCTTAATATACAGATTCCCAGTATATGTATTTATATTTTATGTGATGTGTTTATTTCTTTCTTTAACTTATTTTTTCAGCCTGAATTGTAACTATGTAACCTTGTACTTCAGAAGCAATATTCTAATCAGCCACTGGAGGTCACCATTGTCCAGCACCAGCTCGCAGAATACAAGTAAAATGATCTGATGTATGGATTCCATAATATATTATATTATTATAATATAATACATTATACTACATAATATTACATTATAATATAACATGTTATGTTATTTTATATTATGTTATGTTTTATTGTAATATATTATAATATATTATGTTACATTATAATATATTTTTTATGTTATATTATGTTATATTGTATTATATTATTTTATATTATATTATAATATATTACATTATAATATATTATATTCTATTATGTTATGGAATTTTATATTTTGTTATATTATATTATTTTATATTATTACACCTATGATTGTGCGCATTAGCATTGGTCAGCAGTGCAATCACTTTTAGCACTGGGATGCTGGGCTGGGTCTTTCAGCACCAATAAGGAACCATGAATGTTTGAAACTTCTTCTGATTGGCTTCTACTTACCCCCATGGATCAGACAGCTAGGGGCAGCAAATCAGTACAATCACTGTTTTAACTGCAGACTAAGGGCTCGATTTATAGATTATTCTCCCTGTCAATGCATCTGAAATTTGCTGACAGATGATCCAATCTTTACAGTTCTTCCTTCACTTCCTAATAAAACAATGACTCGTTCTGCCTCCTAGAGGCGAATCATTAAAAATGCACAGCTGTCACAGGAAACTACCAGGAAATTATTATCATTATTTTTTATTATTATTGTTAATAATATTATTATTATTATTATTATTATTAATATTATTATTATTATACATTAAAGAGGGGTTGCAAATGATAGACACAGACAGTGACACAGGAGGAGAAGAGGACCCTGCCCAGAAGAGCTTACACTCTAGGAGGTGGGGTATCACACAATAGGAGGGAGGAAATAAAAAAATATTATGAGCAAATTTATCAGGAAGTAATTTATAAATAATACCCTAAATGTCTTATTTAGACTTGTGGAGGTGTTGTTTAGGAAATGCAAATTATTTGGTGATTCCATAATTGTTTCCTCATTGTTGAATAATTCTGTAATTTTTTCCCCTACTTTGTAGAAAAATGTGCCAATATATATATACAGAATTAGAAATGCTGTGGTCAGGTAATGATATGACAAAGACCATGCAGGTGACCCCTTCTGGAATAGTTGTGTTGATTTGTACCACCTATATAGGGGGCATTTTGGGCAGCATGGTGGCTCAGTGGTTAGCACTCCGGCCATTAGAGCTCTGGATCCCTGGTTCAAATCTCAGCCAGGACACTATCTGCATGGAGTTTGCATATTCTCCGGGTACTTCAGTTTCCCCCCACATTCCAAAAACATGCAGTTATATTAATTGTCTTCCCCCCAACATTGATCTTTGACTGTATTAATGACATATGACTATGATAGGGACATTAGATTGTTAGCTCCTATGAGGGACAGCTAGTCACATGACTATGGACTCTGTACAGCGCTGTGTAATATGTTGGCGCTATATAAATACTGTATAATAATAATATGTCTGTGCTAAACATATTCCGAGGGAGCACTTCCTATTGGCATCTTTATGAATTCCATATGACACCCAACCTATATAATACAAATCACCTGAATACCCAGCCATCATCTATCACCTGCTGAACCAGTTTGGAGCCTATGAAGGTGTTGAAGACAAGTTTATTCATTACCTAATGATAATCCGTGACACCTCCGTCTATAGCAGGATGATCTCATGGCTTGTCACCCTACAATGGGTTGTTGTCACCCTTCCATGTCTTTTACTCTTTCCAATGTGTTTGTCTTGTGTTCAGCAATAATCCGTCACTTGGCAGGATTGGTGTCACCTGAGTGCAGGTTGTGACCTTTCTCCTGGATTTATGTCAGGTGTCTTCTGTGACCAGCTTCCTTCCTACTGATTGTCTCTGATTGGCTGCGCAGATTTATGTTCCGGAGAGGTGGTGCCGTGGTCATGTGGTCAGTGCAGAGCGCACAATGCCACCATAGATTGTGCCGTCCATTGTGCATGGAGGGGTTTAATCCCCACTCACCCCTATTCATCTCAGGATTGTGATATCTTTCATTGGTGTTCATAAAGCTTACACTTACCTTTCAAAGAGCCCTCAATCCTTCCACAATCTGAATCCAGGAGGAATTTTTCTTTTTTCCGGTGCAGAAATTTTCCGTCTTCTTCCGGGTTCTTACCTCTCTCTGTGCAGGAGCAACATTGAGCGACATTTCTTCCTGAAAATGTAAAAAAAAAAAGGGCGCTGATCTCGCTGCATATGGAAAGTTTTTATGGATTTTTAATAAGATGTTGGTAGATTGGATAAATATCCATTCAAACTATTCACATCATGCTGATCCAAACAAAATTCTGATTACCACTAACCCAGCTCTCTCCTCCACAATCTATTATGAATGCTTCAGCCAGACTCTTCCATTCTTTCCACCTACCTACCCCATACATAGCCTCTCCAGCCACTTACACCATACACAGCCCTCCCACCTACCTACCTCATACACAGCCTTCCCACCCATCTACCCCATACGCAGCCTTCCCTCCCACCTACACCATACAGTGCCTTCCCACCTACCTACCCCATACACATCCTTCCCATCTACCTACCCCATACACAGCCTTCCTACCTACCTACCCCATACACATCCTTTCCATCTACCTACCCCATACACAGCCTTCCCTCCCACCTACCCCATACATAGCCTCTCCAGCCACCTACACCATACACAGCCTTCCCATCTACCTACCCCATACACAGCTTTCCCACCTACCTACCCCATACACAGCCCTCCCACCTACCTACCCCATACACAGCCCTCCCACCTACCTACCCCATACACAGCCCTCCCACCTACCTACCCACCTACCTACCTCATACACAGCCTTCCCTCCCACCTACACCATACAGCGCCTTCCCACCTACCTACCCCATACACATCCTTCCCATTTACCTACCCCATTCACATCCTTCCCACCTACCCCATACACATCCTTTCCATCTACCTACCCCATACACATAGTTCCCACCTACCTACCCACCTACCTACCTCATACACAGCCTTCCCTCCCACCTACCCCATACAGTGTTTTCCCACCTACCTACTCCATACACAGCCTTCCCACCTACCTACC
>NC_092859.1:157487713-157506619 GCF_032062135.1 Pyxicephalus adspersus
ACAGCCTTCCCTCCCACCTACCCCATACAGTGCCTTCCCACCTACCTACTCCATACACAGCCTTCCCACCTACCTACCCCATACACAGCCTTCCCCACAGCCTACCCACCTACCTGTGATGTGGACTTTTGATATATAAGAAAGAATCATAAAGTATACTACATACAAGGTTTTTGCCTCATACCAACAAAGGGCTTTTTTATCTACACCTTTTGTTTTTCTGGGCCAAGGCTAATGACCACCCGACCATTGTTCACCATTTTTGAAATATCTGGAAAGCTGACTGCATTGTGAAGAGTGATTGTCCTGTAAATATCATTAAGTTTCATTTGTGTAACAATAACCCAAGTATAAATAGGAAACAATAACAACAATGACAATGACCAACGTATAATGTAGAAACAATGGCTAATAAATTGGGGCATAAGAGGAGATAGCCTGGATATCACGGCCATCAATGACTCTGGATTCCTGAAAGATCACTGTTTACTTTTAATTACCTTTCTGTAATTCTTCACTTTGTATAAATACCACCACCTTTTCTGAATAAATCAGAACAATAACCACCTTTGGATGTTCTCACACATGTGTCTGTAAAAACTACATCTATAGCAAGGAGTCTCTGTTCCTTCAAGAGGGAAATACGTTCATCCTCAACACCTGCCTTCCTACCTACCTACCTACCTACCTACCCCACACACAGACTTCTCACCTACCTACCCCATACACATCCTTCCCACCTACTTACCCCATACACATCCTTCCCACCTACCTACCCCATACACAGCCTTCCCACCTACCTACCCCATACACAGCNTTCCCACCTACCTACCCCATACACAGCCTTCCCACCTACCTACCCCATACACAGCCTTTCCACCTACCTACCCCATAAACAGCCTTCCCACCTACCTACCCCATACACAACATTTCCACCATTCCTCCTCTGCTGCCATTCTTTTCATTGGCTTCCATTTCACCTTAGAATCAAATTCATCTCCTGTGTTTTGCCTTCAAATCCCTCTACAGTTCTTGTCCCACTTACTTTCTGACCTGGTAAATAAATACCCCCCTAGCCGCTCTCTTCGCTCCTCCAATGACCTACTAATGATTTTTTCCAAGACTTTTCTAGAGCTGCCCCCACTCTCTGGAATGGTCTCCTCGTCCTATTCGGCTTGCTCCTACTTTCTGCTTAAAACCCAACGCTTCAACCTCACCCACCCGTCTTCTTCTGTCTCCTAAACCCTCACTACTTCCCACCATTCCATATCCCCCTCCTATTGTGTGATACTTCCCCCACCTCCTAGATTGTAAGCTCTTCTGGCAGGGTCCTCTCCTCCTCCTGTGTCACTGTCTGTATTTGTCTGTCATTTGCAACCCCTATTTATTGTACAGTGCTGCTTAATATGTTGGCGCTACAAAAATACAACATTTTTAATAATAACATTAGCATAAAGTTGTAGAGAAAGTCCTAGGATTTCAGTGGCTGTGATATGAGACTGAATTTGTTCACAATTTATATCAATACAGAGATGGATGAGGGTTTAGCTGCTTGTTTAGAATATGGTGATATTGTAGAGATCAGTGCCAGGGCTCAGGTTCATTTGTAGCCATTATGGCCGACTTACTTCAGTTTCCTTCTAGTCATAGCCTCTTATTGTACGCTATAGGTGTTTTACTATGGATGAACCCCAAATCTTCTCTCTCCTATAATCTGGGCATAAAATGACCCCATGTATGAGGTTCAAAAAGTTTAGATGTTTTTTTTGTTTTTTGCTTTTTGTAATTGCGAATGGATACACTGACATCATCATCATCAAGCTGCAGTGCAAATGTTAAAAAGTAATCCTGATACTCTGCTCACTTTCTGAAATGTCGGAATATTCTATTACAGGTTTAAAGGAAATGTCACCAGGAAATATACAGAGCGATATGCAACAGGTCACATATAATGCAAAGCAACATCTGACAGTGTGAGGGTTAATGAGACAATGTAATAAATATTGGGGGATCTAATCTGTGCAATAATTATCTGCAGTGTTCAGTGCTGGGAGCCAGCAATTGCTAAAATGACCTGGCTGCAAGAATAAAAATCTGCCCCCCCAGCCCCCTCTTCATTAAATCTGCCCCCCCAGCCCCCTTATATCTGTCCCGCAGCCCCCTCCTCATTAAATCTACCCTCCAGCCCCTTCCTTATTATATCTGCCCTCCAGCTCTCTCTTCATTAAATCTGTCCCCAGCCCCCTCTTCATAATATCTGCCCCCCAGACCCCTCTTCTTTATATCTGCCCCCCAGCCCCCTCTTCATAATATCTACCCCCCAGCCTCCTCTTCATTATATCTGCCCCCCAGCCCCTTCTTCCTTATATCTGCCCCCAGCCTCCTCTTCATTAAATCTGCCCTTCAGCCCTTTCTTTATTACATCTGCTCTCCAGCCCTCTCTTCGTTATATCTGTCCCGCAGCCCCCTCCTCAATAAATCTACAATCCAGCCCCTTCCTTATTATATCTGTCCTCCAGCCCCTTCCTTATTATATCTGTCCTCCAGCTCTCTCTTCATTAAATCTGCCCTCCAGCCTTCTCTTCATTAAATCGGCCCTTCAGCTTCCCCTTCATAAAATCTGCCCTCCAGGCCCCCCTTCAGTCTTGCACAATTATTTAGGCTCCTCCACGTAGCTAAAAAACCCTACACTGTTTTAACTGCACATTGGGCCTGATTGATGAAAGCTCCCCAAGGCTGGAGAGGATAAACTTTCATCAGTAAAGCTGGGTGATCCAGCAAATCTGGAATGGATTTCTTCAAAGTAATTTGCTTTTTTCTAGCAAATGTTTTGATTCCTGGACCAGATCCATTCCAGGCTTGCTGCATCACCCAGCTTCACTGATAAAAGTGTATCCTCTCCAGCACATTGTGAGAAGACACATTAGAAACTGCAGCAAGTCAGAGACAGCCACCTCATTTCCTGGCTAGAGGATGTCCAGCATCATCCAGACCCCTTTCCCTACTCCAACTGTCCCGCTCCTTTTATTTATTGGATTTAAGTCCTTCAATCACAGAAGCTCGGCCTTACAAGTTGGGCTTTCCTAGTGGATCTCTGCTTGATACAGGGAACTGTGATGTTTTAAGAAAGCTATGCACAGCACCTTGCTGGACCCTCCTAAAACTATGATCTGCTTGCATTGCATTGTCACTGATGATGTCATGGGCTCAAAAATAAGATATGCAATACAATCATTAGTATGCTGATGAGAGCAAAAGAGAAAATGGGAAATTAAAATTATTGGCAGTTAAGTTTCAGAACAGACAGCTCAGCTACTGACTGACTCCGGCCAGAGCCACGGACCAAGTCTCCATTACACATTGCATGCTCAGGGCGGTGGGCGGGTTGTGTCTTTGGAGTGGACGGGTCTTGGCATCATGACGTCACTCTGAGGGAAGTTTCTTCCCATTTGAGTGACACACGGATCCCTGTGCATGCTTGGTCCGGAGTCCATGCTTTTAGTGGTCCGCGAGCCCCAAAATGCTGCCCCAAAAATTACTGCTCTAGCCCATAGGAGTATTTTTGACAATCGCCAGCCAATGTGAACACTCCCTGATGACTTCCAGTCAATGGGCCACTCCTTAACAACCTCCTGACAATGGGAGCGCTCCCTCCTTCACAAGCCAAAGGGAGCGCTCCCCTACAACCTTCAGCGAATAGGAACACTACCTAACAGCATCTGGCCAATGGAAGTACTCCCTAACTTTCCCTAGGCAATGAAAGCCCTCGCTGATGACCTCCACTCCCTAACAATATTCAGCCAATGTGGGCACTCCTTGATGACCTTTAATAAATGGGAGCACTCCTTGGCAACCTCCAGTCAATGGGAGTGCTCACTAACAACCTCCAGCCAATGGGAGAGCTCCCTGGTTACTTCCACTGATTGGAAGCACTCTCTAACAATCTGTAGCCGATGGAAGAGTTCCCAGATGACTTTAAATTAATGGTTGCACTTCCTGACAACCTCCAGCCAATGGGAGCACACCTTGATGACCTTCAGTCCATGGGAGCACTCCCTAACAACCTCCAGCCAATGGGAGCACTTCCTAATAATCTCTAGCCAATAGGAGAACTTCTCAGCAGTTATGTGTATGATATATTGATGATCAATATGGATTGAGAATTGGGAATACCATCATTTTAAATATATTTAATTAGATTCCTTTATCTAATATTATAGAAATATCTTACATTCGGGTATTTAGCATTTCCTAGAATGAGTTCAGCAATCCGTAATATGTCCCCATAGAATCATTTTAAGACTTTAATTGGTTGGATGAAAATGATTGATTCACTTGTCTTGAATATGTTTACAATGATCTATATTCTGCCCCTGGTGGATCTTATCTATACAGTGATGGTCCACCTGAAGAACATGGGGTCAATGGGGTGATCTGTCAATGGGCTGACAACAGATCAGCTGATGTGAAGACCTTGGCTGCTAATTACAAATGGGACTCCCCTGTTTTATCCCAGTGATTTGTGACTCAGTGCTGGAGGATGTGCCTGGGATGCTAGCAGAATGCTGGACCTGCCCCAACGCAAACAGGTACATCAGGTTCATCAGATGACATTCCCGGGACTCGCACACTAGCTATATAGGAGTGACACTGCTCTCAGCTATTGACCTCCTTACACCAAGGAGAGAAGTGCCAGCACCAGGAACATCTGGGACAGGAGTGGGATGGGTCCTTGGATATCTCACCGGTGATCCAATACCTTGGTTGGTCAAAGATGGGCTTGCTGGACTTCAGGATAAGCTGCTGGCACCTCTTCCTTTTTGGCATCCTTCTTCATCATAAGGGACTGGTGACAACGCAGACTTGCCAGTTGGTTACTGAGACAGAAGAACTGACATTTGATGTCGTGGGTCAACACAAGATATCTAATGCCACAAGACAATACAATGCTTTTTCACCCCTTTATAACATGCAGAGGTTGTTCCTCAATGCTGTCCAGCCAAACCCCTTTCCAAAAGGTAGGAAAAATGGGCAACACGTTTATATATATTGGGAACAGGAAGGTACAGTGCAGATTAAACCTACAAATGGAGCAATATTTCACTATAAGGATAAAGGGTAAAAAGCTTCAGGTGTGCTACAACATCATGGTGGATGGGTAGGGTTTCAAATGGGGTTTGGGTTGTAGGAACCAGGTAATGGGCACATGGTGGTCTCATCCAAGTTTTATTGTAGGACTAAATCTGTAATGATGATTAGGATGCATTGCCCTGGTGTGGATGTACAATAAATATGGGGGATGTACCATGGAAAAGTAATGTCACCATAATTGGACCCCCTAATCTCAAGTTATATCTCAAAGAGAGATCCATATGGTGTGATATACTGTAGTGTCCCATGCAGTATGATACATGTCTACCTTCATGATTCATGTTGGATGAGACATTTGGAGCATTTCCCATGAGAATATTTACCTGGGGCTTTCTTTATGAACCTTCCTCATTATTACTAAAGATATGGTATCAAAGGAACATTCCAGGTAGCCATTGAGAAACCCATCTGTTGCAATCCCATTCATCACTTACTATACATAGAACATACAAGCATTTATGAAATTTACATGTGAACTGAACCTCTAAAAGCCTTGCTACCCACCTGTCCTATAGAAGAATATTGCCCCCAGTGTTCTCCCCAGACCCTTTTAGCCGGGCTCACCACCCAGCAATTTTCAGTAACAGCTGTTTTTGTGTGATAAGTTGGGTCACAATACACGGAAAATATATTTCCACCCAGCTTAAAACAATTTTTAGGAGAGTACACTGGCCACTCTTTCCTAAGTAAGTCTTCAGTATTGGTTATTGGGAGGTGCAGAATATGTAGACAGCTGATGGCTATACCGTGCAGGGACCAGGCTGCTGCTAGCTAGTTTTGATGTTTGGATTCCAAAATTTTAACAAACTTTAAAATTAATGATTCTTTAAAAGAAGAATAAACTGGATATTTACAGTCCTGGTACACATCGGGCAATGGCACAGCTCTACCCACTATGCATATCAACTCAATGTTTAACTTGTCTGTTGTTAAGGTAAGCCATGGGTAGCACTCCCATTGGCTGGTGATTGTCAAGGGTTGCTCTTACCCTTATATCAACTGGCCAATGGGGAAGATGCCCACTGTGTACCTTAACAGCAGGCCATCTGCCCAATGAGTATGTAGAATGTTCAACCAAAACCATAAATAATCCAACACATCTATCACTACTTCTAGCAGGCACGGGTCCTGTAGAGAACAAAATCAATAATTCATGAAGTAGAATTTTGTTTTTTTGGAATTTCATTGGAGATTTGTGTTTCCTTGTGTTTGTTAATTGATCCCGTGTGTTATTCCTAATCACACAATCCCCCTGAATAGCCAGTCATGGTAATCACTGGACAAAGGGAAGGATTTAAAGTGTGACGAGCTTTCCAAGCTTAGGGTCTTGTAAGAGCTCTCAGCTGAAGTACCTACCATGGGTCCAGTGCAGGAGATCAGTAAGTGTTCCGTTTGGTTTGGGGTGACCTTTACTGCAGCAAATAGAAATATATATAAAAATTGGAACCAACATGCTGAACTTTTAAAGGACTCTGAACTTACTGTCCTCCCTGACCTGCTTATGACAATTCTGGTTGGATATCTTCAGCACTTTTGAACCACTGATCCAGAACAAGCATTATGAATAAACTCACCTGATCTGTATATTTGTTCCCAGACACTGACCCCAATATTAAAGTTGATTGTGTTTTTCCAGGTGTAAACCTTTAACACCTGTAAGATGTCCAAGCATAAAGTGCATCCCATGTATACAATATCTTTATAGTAAGATTACGCACATCCTTTATTGGAGAAAAGGCATTTTGATTTGGCATTTTCTGTGTTGTTGATGTTGTAATAAAAAAAAGATGCCAGTTTATGTTTATTACAGTATATAGCAAATGGACATCCTCAAAGAATCCTAGATCTGGGTCCTGGAGCTCTCCCGTTACATTTACTTAATGTTGTGATTTTTTTTTCTCCTAGAGTTGCTTCGGGTTTTTTTCACGAATTCTTCTCTCCTGAAAACCTCTGAAGTGAGTATAATTCTGTATTATATGCACACCTGGTCACCTTCACAATGAATATTCTCTTTTAGAATGGCTGATGGGCGGTGAGATAAGCAGTCCCCTTCTAGGGTTGGCACCACCCAACCTCTATGCCTGTTCTATCCCCAAAAACCATTTGAACATTTGGCAGCGGTTGGCATTGGGTGGTACTGAACTGCTCACTACCACCTCCTTTCATTCACTGTGTGCTACGATGTCTGGGTCTTGTGATATCAGCTGGCACAGCTTTACTGGTATGTGCCAGGCAGTTATTGAGCAGTGAGGGTCTGAATGTTAAAGCTCTGGTTCCATACTAATATTATACTATACAGTAGCTGTGCCAGGCACCAAGGCCTATGCCAGGATAAGATAAAGTGGAGTCATGCCAACTGGCCCATTGAGTGCTCACCAGTGAAAGTTACTGCAAGAACCACCACCAAGGCATCAGAGTGGATGTGGTCACCATAAGGGCCAGTACACAAGTGCTCGACCAGCAAATCCAATGAATATTCCATCTAGTTGGAAGTCCCAAAATACTGCACATGAGTGTATGAGATTCTACCCTTCCAATTGACTTTCCCAGACAATGATCCGAAATGTGCAATTTTTTACCAACATGCCCAGAATTCCCATAATGGATCTGAAATCAACCAATAGTCTTTATTGATTGGCTGGCTTCTGCATTTATTTTCCTTCAGATCTGATTGTTTTGTTGGATCGAAACAAATATGTACTCATTCCTAGGCTTGAGGTTGCCAGCATTTTAGTGAAGAAGTTGAATGGATATACTAAAGGACTATAGACTGTTCCTATAGCAAAGTAGATTATCACCATGCATGGCTATTTCATCCAGCTTTGTGAATGAGATGAAGCTCTGCTGACTTTAACCATTCGATAACATGCAGGGAAACATTTTTCGGGTTTATTTGTGTGTGATTGGTTATTCCCTACAAAGGGAATTTTCACCTCATTCACCTATTAAAGTGTCACTAAAGTGAATTATTCCCTGAAGAGCAATAATTCACCATGCTAAGTAAACAGATTAAATGTCTTTTGTAAATTAGTCCCAATGCGCCTTTCGGTTTCTTGTCGTAGGAGTGCTTTATGTCCCCCTGTTATTGGTTTCCGGACTGGAGAGGTGCCGCATTGATGGGGGTGGTCAATGGGTGCATGGTGGTAACCAGAAAACAATCAATATCCAGGAGACATTGATGATGTACCAGGTTGTGCACCCATGGCAGTGTATGGCCAGGATAAGAATAGGAAATACTGGTTCATAATACAATCCTTACTAAATTCTTCCTTTCTTGTATTTCCAATGCCATTGTAGGTAGTGAAATATGCGGCTGGATATGTGACCTGCGCCGTCATCGCAATTCTTTTTGTCATCTTCGCTTTAGTATTTGGAATAATATTCTGTACATTCCGCTACCGGGGGAGAAAAGTCCTGCCATGTGAAGGAGGTATCTGTGCACCCACTCCGGTCCTCCTGGCCCTGCTCTTCATACTCTGCTGGTTGATGTAAGTTGTTTTTTATAATATTATTATCAGATGTAGACATAAACATTATGTGAGTCATACTGCAATGTATACAAATAATAGAAGAGATGGTTGTGATCTCTGCTGAAGAATAAGCAGAAAGAACAGATAAGCCCAATGACATGTATGGCCAGCACTGAAGGGGGCATGAAGCAAGATTTTGCATTGTGTTGAATCAAAATGGCATTATGTTAACATTAAAAGATTAATCTTCTTGTAAAAGATATGTGTACAAATATGTGAATTTACCATATTGTATGCACAAGTCTCCATTATGTAGGCATCCAAAAGCCTTGAGACTGCTGCTGGGTGCCGCCATCTTGGAAGTCAGCAGCCCCAGTAGACTTAGCTGTGATTTAAGTGACACCCTTTAGTATTATCATTTGCTTCTTTCATGGCAAGTAGACACTCCCAAAAGAGGAGAGGGCTATCATTTCCAAGAGGGGGGAGAGGCTGTGCTAGGGAATTGACACTTTCTGGAATGTCAAATTCAAATTTCTCCTTATAAAGGAAATATTCAGTAGGAAATTGGTGTTCCCCACACTTTATGTCTGCTTTCCCCATAAGAAAATATTGCATTGGTGTCATTGGGTTGGCGGGGCTACCTCACCCTTCATGCAGCAGTGCCCCTCTTTCTTATTAGGTAAATAATGTGTTGGTTCCAGTGGATTAGTCAGGGTATTCCAATCCTTAATGCAACCCCCCTATTCCCATAATAGAATAATGCAAGTGGTTGGTCGGGGTACCATCACCCCACATGGAGCAGCAACCCCCATTAAAGGGAACAATTCATTGGTATCAGGGGGTATTCCACCCTTCATGCACCAGCATACCCTTGCCCTTTTCTTATGAGGGGAAATATGCATTGATGTCCATGTGAAGGGGTTCAGTTGCCCCACTGGTGTTCAGTGCATAAGCCCAGGGACAAGGAAACACTATCACATTTGATCGACTTACCGACCTCACCAGACCTGTCAAAATTTATTGCTGCTTACAGCCTCCGTCTGACATCGTGATCAATGTCAATGGTACAGAAAGTAATTGGAAGTCTAAATTTTCAGGTTGCCCCCATAGCCGGAGGTTGGGGGAGATCTTCCAGATGGGACACCAGTACAAGCAGATCTAAATCCTTCTCATTCACCTATCTGTGTTCCTGTGTCAGGCACCATAATCTTCCTTCTTTTCTTTTTCTTCTGGATGACTTATGGCCAGTTTGGTTGGCTGTGCCCAGATGATGTAACTCCAGGGGTGTAGTAGAGCGGGCACAAGTGGGTATGCCGTGCCCTCCCTTTTTCGGGAATGAGGCGTTTAAAAAACAAAGAACATGCATACTCGCCATGCGCAGCCTTCACTATTACCATGCCCCCTCTTCTTTTTGTACAACTACACCCCTGCGTAAATCCCACGTTGGAGTGCTGGAGTTCATTCATCCCGGCACAAACAAGGAAAGCCAGGAATGCAGGATTCCGTGGCAGCCAAAGTTAACCTGTGCAGCTCAGCTTTAACTTTAGAAACCTGGAGCAATCAGGAATATAAGATGCATTATTGCAGAAGGGACGTCTCATTCTGCAATAATGACCAGCCTGAAACTAAAAAGTGGATTTTCCTTACACTGGACAGAAAAATAAAATTATTTTAGGGTACATGCATAATTCTTTTTGCTGACACTCAACAACATTCTCAGATCCAGGATGGCAAATGGCATGTGGCAGTGATTGATTCTCGACCAGTGATGGTTGCTGAATGTCAGATTCACGGTTTTATAAATAGACCCCCTTTGTAAATATCTTCTGAGGCAGTGATCCCCAACCTTTTGCAGGTCGCGGACCACTAAATCCCTAGACTCTGGACCGCACATGCGCGGGGAGCCAGGCGTGACTCGAAGGGGAAAAAGCTTCCCCTCCAGAGTGACGTCATGATGCCGGAACCCCCCCACTCTCCCATGGCAGGACTGAGACGGCAGGTTGTATTCAGAAACACAACCCGCCAACCTCCCTGAGCCTGCAATGTCTCTGTGAGACGTGGTCCGTAGCTCTAGCTGGTGAGCCCCAAGTGAGGTCCTCCCAAGCGAGAGCCACAGTCCACCTGCCAGACAGTCATTATTTGTGAATGCTGGGGTTGCTTCCCTAAGTGCAATATATGTGTTGCTGGCTTATTTGTGCTTCATCAACAGAGGTCAAAAAAATATCACCCAAAGTCTTGCAGCTTATCTGATCCTTATTGGCAATGGTGTGCTGTGATAATCTGCTCTCAGTACACTAGACTCCGTGTCTCCATGTATGGGTACATGTAACTCTGTGCAGCTTCTCCAGTGTCCACAGCTACAGAGGGCAATTGTGCCAAAGCAAGCAAGGTCAAGGTGATGGCATCCTCGCACGTTGTCACTAGAGGCTGGCCTCTGAAATAGGATCCTCAGAATGTTCCCAACAATTCATTCTAGTAGTAATTACACCAGTGATGGTATTCTATTCTCTCCAACATTTACCTGCTAAGTCTACATTCCAGCTCAGAGCATCTTTATGCAGCAGAGGTGAAGACAATTCACTTCTAGTTACTCCCACATTAAAGATCTAAGTGAGGCAGGCGCAGCTGTCATTCTTCTGTCACTTGACCCAATTTCAGATCTGCAGTCATTTCACTTTACTTCTAAAGAGCTTCAAAGCTTTTTACAGCGCTTGTTAATGCACCTGGAACGACACAGGAACAGGCAGCGTCTTAGCAGATGAGCGAAGTGGAAAGCCGTTTGTTGTGGCTGCGTCTGCTGGTATTCCAGGGGTTAAATGGTACCAGGACTTTGCTGGAAGCTGCAGTCTCTGCTGAGACACAAATAGGCGATGGGTGGAAATGGCCAAAAATGATCAGTTATGCCTGACGCCAATACTGACCCATTAAATATCATATGTGCTGGTTTGTGATCTATTGATGCAGCAAGAAGAGGTACTTAAATTTACTTTTGCATTTTGGATATTATTCAGACTCATAGTGCACCACTTACCGCTAAAGGACTGAGGCATTCCCAGCATTCCTAGCTTTGACCCCATTTTCCTTAATGTTTTTCATTGAAAAAAAATAGGTATAGCACTATGTACACTGCCACTATATACACACGACTATGAATACTCATATAACACCTAAGAACTAATTTATATAATATTGTAGACAAACACACACACAAGCTTTAATACATATATATATTATATATACTCGAGTATAAACCAATACTTTTCATTTTTTTAACCTGAAAATTCTATTAGAAAAAGAATCTTGGATCATAATCGGGTCTTCATATAAAGTGTATTACACTGAGCCTGAGTTTGTGCCACTTACACAGTTTTATAACAATTTAGTTATTGAAAGTGGCATTACCTTTTTTAACTGATCAGAATTGCAGCATGAAATGGACATGCTCCTGCACCTTAAGATAGATGAAACAACAGCTTCCCTATTGCACAGTAATGACTCTTTCTTTATATATGCATTCCTATGTGTAAGAATCTAATGCTCTAGGCAAAGGCCCTCCAATAATGACGTATCTCAGCAACCCCAGCTATAATTGGTGGATTTAGCATTCTGGGACCTGCAGGTCCTAAGTACACCTACAGGTTGCGCACTCTTGACCTACAGCCTCTGTCTCTGCTGCTCTATTTGTATGGAAAGTTATGCTCTTGCAGCTTGGTCTCTCTACTCGCACCAAACTCATTGACCAACAGCAGCTTCTACTGCACTGCCCTACTACCCCAGCAACTTATATGCAAAAGAAAGACCACCTCAATCCTACTCCACCTCGAATCCCACTAGGGACCCAGCATTACTAAGCTTCACCCCCTGAGTGTGAGAGGCATTGCCCTACAATCAAGTAACCAGTCTACATCTGCTATATATGGGACATATCAACCACTACCCTTGTCTCACCCCCTACCCTGAAGAAGTTAATTGGCGAAACGCGTTGTCATCGAAACCCAGCTTCCGTTAGGACAACTGAAGTTACCCAGACTGTACTATACTCTAAACACTTCCAATGTGATAACTCGGCTTTGTCTAGCTGATATCTACACTGATCACTTAATAAAATGTTGTATTGCAAGAAACCCCTCCTTCTTTTGGTTTCATTAAGACCAATCTATTACTCTCTCAACAACTGTAGACTTTCTATTCTTAAAATATATGAAAAGCAACTGTGTAAAACACATAATACATTATATCCCGTGTCATGCACCGCAAAGTAAAACAAAATCCCTGATTGAGTTTAACTTTTTATTTTGTAAAGTTTTATGTACAATGCACAAAAAACCACACAAATAATATTGGATGACATCTGTGTGTGTTGTCTTACCATGTGGTGTGTGCATTGCACATATCCTGCTTTCGGATATTCCCTAATTACTGTACGTGACACATCCTGTTCAGCAAAGGTGACACAAGATATATATAGAGACCTCAATATGTTTATGCCGCATGGCATCAAAGATACAAAGCTGCAATGTCCCCAATGTAAATAGATTCATCAAGGGTATAACTGTATCTAGCTCAGATAGTAAAAGTGACAAATTACCTTGGAAAGTTTGGGTTTTGGAGTCTGTTACCACCAGGATTGCTATCTGCATGAGGATAACATGATCTCACTATGTTTTGTGAAATTGTACAGGTGATCCATCTTCTGGTTTCACACCAGAACATACTCATAGATCAGTTGGATCTGACCATGGTGACCGAGAGCAGAGATGGATTGAGGGAGAATAGGATAATGGGCCCAGACAAGTGGTAGTAGTGGCTCCTTCCCAAATTCCTTTCATTGACATTGATGGGGGTTGCAATAGGTTCAGAGAAGGTGCCCTATCTGCCCTTCTGTTTGTGCTTGGTCTACCCCATTAGTCACCAACTGCCCTGTAAATTCATCATTTTTAGTGAAGGGACGGGCAGGTGAACAGCTTTGATTGATTGCTCAATAGACCTGGTCTACTTTAGCGTAATAATGAATGTACGCAATGTAAGGGTATGGAAGCAATTGCCATTAATGAAAAATGTAACTGGACCTCTGGGGACATCTACCAGGCCACAGACATCTGCTTGAGTTGTCTTATGGATGATCCGGCTCTGCTCCACAATGAGTTTGCCTCTGACTGTGGTAAAGAAGTTGAATTGTTTACTTTTCTGGAGTGCCTTCTGCAAAGCATTATTGTAAAATATAACACTAGTTGTGGTTAGTTACCTTCAACTGTACTTTTTCTTTAATTTTGAGGACATCTCACAGATTGACCAAGCCACTTCGTCAGTTCCAAAAATATATCGCAGCATGTAGGACAGACACCTTCATCCAATCACCATGAAAAGTGATAAGGGAGACGGTGATATCCAAGAACAATAAGGAGGATATGAAAGTTGTGGAACCAACTTGTTGAAAAATTCTTAATGTTAGGAGACCAAACTCAAACAGTTCTACAATTTTCACGCCATCTTGTTTTTGAACAATCATGTTCCCAGGTGTCCTACATGCCAAAAACCAAGTGGTCTCTGGCCACAAGGACCCAGCCTGCTGTGCAAGCCAGTGACCCTTTTGCAAGAATCCTATCACAGCAAGGGTGCCCCAGAGGGAATTGGCTATGCCCACTCTACCAAGAAGATGTGTGAGACCAGTTCTACTAAAAAAATGTACAAACAACTTGATAATCCCTGTACTTTACTCACATGGCTTTTTCTGCATTATTGTCATGGTGTCAAACTAAATAAAGAAATATCTGATTTGCTGCATGATGAATAAGCAAAACAACATGTTCTGAATTACCATACTTCAGTACATCATATTGGAACTTTGCAAATACATAGAGTACACAGTTCTGTTTCCATACTGACACATAGGTGGATCTTACCATGTTAATGACAGTCCATGGTTCTTAAGTTTCTCCCATTGCTTCTTACAGAAGCATTCAAGGTCAAAGGGGCACTGTATATTGTGCAATAGAAACTGCAGCAAGTTAGGTTCAGACTAATTTCCTTTCTGGAAGATATTCAGCTCCACCCTTTCCAGCCTGGCTGGCCCAGTTCTTTTTATAATTGAGGTTAGCATCACATGTGGGTGTCACCTAGGGCACTGTTCAAGCAAATGCCCACTCTTCAACCGTGCACCCATCAAGGCATTTTGATATTTGCATAACTCCTCCACAAGGGGATGGGATTTGTAAAGAGTACTGAGGAAATGTGTAATTATGGTTTTCCATTTTCATCTGCTTGCATTGAACATAGAAGCACAGATACTCAATAATGATTTCCCTGTCTTAATGATGCAGTATATAATGATAGTAAGTTAAATAAGTCATTTTATATCATAGTGTTTATTTGTATAAAACCCCTTATTTTACAAATGAAGATTTCATGCAGGACATGCTATAGTGTATGCAATGTCCATTGGGCTGTCCAGTAAGAAAGCCCAGCACTAGGTCTGCCCCTACAGATGGCACCTTCTCTTCTAATCATTTCTTCATTTGTGTGTTTGTATCCGGAGATCTTCCTATTACATATTTAGTTTCAGCTCAGAAGTAAAGCAGTCATTTTTTATACTCACAAACTGCTGGTGGTAAAAGGTTGACTATAAAATATTTATATGCAATATGTCATATTTACCTGCATTTCTCAGTACACTTTGTCATCTATCATGTTCAACTTTTGTTAACTTTTCTTTCTTGCTAGTGCGGGGTTGATCTGCACTTTCTATATGAACCAGAAGGCACACGATGAAGTGAGTTATGGAGTTCGGGACCTATCCAGGACCCTACAAGATTTCCGGGTGTCTGTGAGCAGAATCCCAGAGGTGAGTAGAAAGGGTGAGCACAGAGCATGACCACACAAACAAGTTATATTTATCTAACATGAATGGTTATTTCACACAGTAAAGGGAAGCATTCTATTAGCTTTTTATTAGCTATAAACTGATCTGAATCACAAGGTACAAGGTACTTTTTGTCTGAACATAGTTTGACTTGAGTATAAACCTAGGGCATAAAATGTGGCTGTCGCTGCTAACAAACCGCATTTAATAGAAATGCCAATAACTACAACTTCAATTTATTTATCCACGGTGTGTTCTTTTTTAACCATTTATTTAAAAGAAGAAAAAATTAAAAAATACTCAACAGGTTTAAGTATTTTGTACTTGGTTATGATGGCTTACTTTCTCTTAAATGATCTTGTGTACATTATTGTTGGCCACGAGTAGATGGCGCTGTCCCCTCATGTAAGAGTTTGTTACACACTTATCATAGGAACACAGCACCATCTAGTGGTGCTACCCAAGTTCTTTCTCTAATGCAGTAATAAAAATTCAGGTTATATACAAGTAGGGTTAGTGTACATATGCAGGGGCTCGGAAGCAGGAATAGTTTTAGACAAAGTGAAATGGGGGCTCCAAACACACAGCATTCCAGAGCTCTCTTTCTTATTGTGTTAATTGTGGCTATGAAAGGAAAGCGGACCCTTGGCAAATACCCAGTTGGCGCTACTTCAAAACTTGCCCTGCTAAAAGGCAACATTTCTCTTCTTGAAGTTGAAAACCCAATTAGGTTTGCAGAACTTATAAACATATTCTAAGTACAGGGTGGAGTCGTCTATATAAGACGTATTAGGACTAATTGCTCAATGATCCTTGCTGTAAGCATGTCAGAACAGAAATCAGGGAGGAGTGATCCTTCGCTTGTACCACAGCTGTCTTTTGTCCCTAATTTTATCTGTGTGCCTCTGATGAGGACAGAATGAGATGATTGTAAAGTACACTCATGATTGACAAGCAATTGTCAGATGGAAAGCCAGTCCCTGCTTCAATGTATAATTAATGCTGCAAGGAAACAAAGCCCTGCCATTAGAGAAGCACTTTAGCGTAGTTCATGTGTGCAGCCGAGTTAGCCATGCATTTCATTTCACCATCGAAAACAAGGCAGAAATATTTATTTCGTGGGGATAAGAGATAAAACACATTACATGGGCAGCACAGGATAAGATGTTGGGGACATTGCTCTGCAGATTTCAGATGTGGCCTCATACGCTCCAATGGTGATTAAGGGAGACAGACAAATTCTCCTGTGAGGACGGTAAGAAATCAGAGTAAGGGAATGGCTTCAACAACACAGAAAGAATTATAGAGATGGGAAGGTCGGAGCCACATTGCAGCATGACAGGGGTCACCACTAATGTAAGGCAAGCCACTGGGTCACATTGATCCTCAGGCTTTTCTGGAGGTCATAACATCATATTTTCACCGGTCCTTGTATATTTTTAGTTTAATAAGCCCCCTTAGCAAAGCCTGAAGATCATTGTGACTGCTGGGGATCTAAATGTCTTTCACTGCAGTACTGGGTCACAACCAACTTCATTTATAACTGGGAAGGAAAAAAATTGTTTGCCTGTAGCTGCAGTACACAGATATAGTAAGAAAGTGGATTTTCCAGCACCAGAAGTAAAGCACTGATTAAACCTGTAATGCAATAAATATTGCTTTATTGGAAGCTAATAAATTCATGATTACAAAGCAAGTCATGCATCTAATTGTTTGCAATAATTCCTAGCTGGCAAATAACACCTAATAGGATTCCAACAATGGCCATGATACATGCCATATAAATGCCAACTCTCCAAAGTATTGCTGGGTGTACACAGAGATGAAATAAATATAGACGTATAGGTGTTGTCTGACATACCATGTATTTGAAAAAATGTCGGATTGCCGTTTTTTACATTTATACCCACGAAAAATAGGAATACAGTATTAGAAACCAATACTAGTGTA
The DNA here is from genome assembly GCF_032062135.1 of Pyxicephalus adspersus. NCBI lineage: Eukaryota > Metazoa > Chordata > Amphibia > Anura > Pyxicephalidae > Pyxicephalus > Pyxicephalus adspersus. The sequence goes on from NC_092859.1 coordinate 157,505,144, forward strand.
ATCCTGTCATTGGTTATTGTATCCAACATAGCTGATTGCTAGTTCCCTTATAACCATAGACCCTACACCAAACCTTCCAATAGACGGGAAAGGAGCCTGGACTGGGCAGGAAACAATTGATTGATATGGTAGTGATGCATGACCAGAATGCTGCAACATGTATGCTTTATAGACTGCAAGAAAAACCATGGGCCTCATCTCAGATCTGAAACCTTCTGGAGCTGTACTGCAATGCTGACAGGTCCATACGTAGTAGCGACCAAACATTGGTAGAGATATTCTTCATCACTAGTGTCTGGACCCTCATTACACCTTCTTACATCACAAGTCTGGGCACCCATTTGTCCTACATATTTCTCTTCTCCATCTTCTACAATTGTCCCCAAGCTGTTTGTTGAAACTTTTATGAAAGGGAGATTCTTCTCCATAAAAACCAGCTTACTTGGCAGCTCTTACTATCGGTTTACTATCCAAAAGCCATTCTTTATCAGCTGCTCCCCCATTAGGACTACATTCACTTATAGCTCCTCACCCAACATCTACTGTACATTTTCTGGCAATCCCTTCCCCACCATCCTAACTATAATCTTAAGTAGTTCCCCCCTGCCCCCCAAACAACCATTTCTTCCGGATTCCATCCCCCTATTCACTCTTTACCATACTGTCAGTCTTCCATCCAGCTCCTTTTTTGCCTTCCCTTCCCATAATCATCATCTACTCTCTTTCAATAACTTCCCTTGTTAATAACTATTTCATGTTCGGCCTCTAGTCCACTTTCACTGCCCTGGGTAGTATTGGTGTTCCATTTCGCGTTGTCCTTATATTCGACCCGAATATTGCTGTTGGAATTCGGATAGACCCAAACTGAAAAACTCAGAAATGGACTTTGCAAATTTGTGTGTAAAAAAAAGTGTTAAAAAAAGAGGCTTTAATGTTAAAGTTATTTATTGAATGTGTGTGATTTGTGTAACTAACTTTTATTTTTTAACAGGTTATCCCTCAATGACAGGATGATTCTTCCTGTCAGTGTGGGATCCCGGGGCACTAGAGGTTAAATGAGGACAAGTCTCCCCATTCATCACCTCTAGTGCTCTGTGATTGGCTGAGGAAAGTTAAACCCTGATGACAGTTCAAGCATCATCAGGATTTTCCTTTACCCAGCCAATCACAGAGCACTAGTGGTGAATAAATGGGGAGACTTGTCCTCATTTGTCTGGGGATCCCGTTGGACTCCTGTGTTCTTGGATAGAGAATCTCTATCCAAGAACACATACTTTAGTTACGCTAGGGCTTCAAGAGCAATCAGGGGAGCTGAGCTGTCAGCTCTTCTCCCCTGATTGCTCTTGCAGTTCTACACAGTCCTGAAAAATAACCTGAATTTTCCCCCCATGGACGTTAATGGTGTTCGAATTCGACGTTCAACCACCCAAACAATATCGCCCTATTCGGATAGCTGTCGGATGGAATAGTGAGATA